>NW_024540485.1:0-62517 GCF_016647625.1 Suillus subalutaceus | reverse complement strand
ACTGATGATGGCCATGATCTGGGCAGCGGATGCCTTGAGATGGGTCAAAGAGTTGTCAACTGGAGTGGACATGATGAGTGGGTTGAGAGATTTAAAGATCTTGAAATCAGATTGAAATCAGTTATCAGAAAGATGAAGTTTTCAAACAAACAAGACATTTGATGGGCGATCCACAAAATCGTTTATTGTTTGTGTTTGTTTGGTCATTGTTCAACTTTCGGCAATTGCGGCTTTGTGTTGAACTTCGAAGTTTTTAGATCATCAGTCAATCAGTCCACCATTCTCCACACATGAGTCCCATCCAGCCATTAGATTAATGACCCACGCGTGACCGACCATAATTCTATGGATGTGGATGACTCATCTATGGGTCCGGGCATCACTAGGTATGTTGTATTCTTATCATGCCTTATCTATTCACCGGGTATCCCTTAGATGACTTATGACTTATACCTCGGGCCGGATGATGACATAGAATATGATTCTATGTCATCTGGACCCCAGATGCGTCGGCTGCAATACCCGGTATGACTATACATTACTGATGACCTGGGATCACCATGCATGCTAACTTCACCCTTGAAGATCAATCACATCCGGGTCAAGCTGATGATGCCAGCTGTCTCATTGATCCAGACTTGTACCTCGGCCTGAGGATGATGTCATTGATGTTGATGAGTTGCTGGACTCTGCTGATCCTCCCCACTTTTGCTCCGGCTACCTCAGAGGTGTCTATTTCATGTGGGTCCATTCTTCTAGACCATTATGGAGACTGATCTTATCACCCAAGCCGACAAATCATCTACCGAACTACCTGGAGACCAGCCGGAGCTCAATATTGAGGATGTATGGTTGATGGTCGGGAGCTCCATCCTTTCGGAAAATACCAACACCCAGAAGTGAGTATCTGAAAGCAGAGCAGTTATCTTGAGCTAATATTTCTGGAAGACCAATCCATCCAAGATCAATCATGATTACAAACGCCGTACTGGAGGTCTTCCTGACCCTTCCATCCACAACTAATCGAGGCCGAGCGTCCATTCCGAACTGCTTGGGCAGAAACATCCGACAAACTGAAAAAAGCTGATGCAGACCTGCAGAGGTTGCAAAGAGTTGAACAGATGAGCATTGAAATGCTCAGGGTAGTAGATTCCATGATTGAACACTTTGAAGAACAACTGACCATGTAAATTACTGCATTGCAACCTGTGAATTTTCATTGAAATCCCCACATCATGTACACTACGAATTTTTCAATACATGTCCCCGGGTGTCGAACGGGACTCAATACACGATGGTTGGGATTCGATAATTGGGACTCAACACTCGGGACTCGATAGTCGGGACTTGATATTTGATATTTGGGAGTCGATAATCGGGACTCAACATTCGGCCACTCGATTTTCGGGACGCGATGTTCGATGCTCGGGACTTGATGCTCAATAGTCGGGACTCGGTGTTTGACAAATCTCGGGGTTCGGGACTCAAGGTTCGATAGTCGGGATTCAATGTTTGTGACTCAATAGTCTGGACTCAATAGTCGGGACTCAATAGTCGGGACTCATAATCGATATTGACTAGTGGGGACTCTGCATATCATATTAGGTCTGATATATGAAAGTACACATTGACATGTAAATACAAGGTAATGGCAGGCAGTGTAGTATCAGCCCATTACTTCTTTCCCCTTGCTCTCGTCACTCGAGTGCTTGTGTCCAATGGCTGCTGTGTGACTTACTCCGGGTTGTCCTTGCCGATGGCTCAATCACCGCTTTCCTTCCCCGCATGTTCTTCAGCGCCGGCGACCTTTGACTCGTTCTGTTGCACCATCCTCCTGAACATTGCGAGTGACTCTCGCAGTCACCCAGTCAGGAGGTCGCCCATTCGCAATGTCAGCAGTGCACCAGTCTTCCCTGCATTGACCGGGCGAGGCTTTGGAATTGCATGTGGGACCCCTGTCCCTTCATGTGCTGTCGAAGGACAGGCTCTGTTCTGGGTCTCTTTTGCGGGGATCTACCTTCCTCTGTGTCATCATCAGCATCATCCTCCATGTGATGAGTGTTGTCCTCGGGATTGCTCTCTGGATCACTCTCGTGATTGGCCTCGGGATCACTGTCAGTTTCGGTCGATGAATTCCGAGGCCTTCGGATCATAACTCGTCTGGCATTACGAGTCGATGAGAAGGTGAATTTCCGGATACAACCGAGGCTACCATGTCCCCATCTCTGTTCCTCCATGCTTTGAACAGGAATGTTGGACCTTCGCCTTTCTCCTGCCGAGCATACCAGAAATTCAGTAAGGCGGTCGTGTCCCAATGTTGCAACTTCGAAGGCTCCTTCAAGTCCACATCCGCCGGAGAGACATTCTTGCCACAAAGTCATCCTGACTTTGTACGATGGCACTCCATGGCACAACTGCCTTGACAATCCCAAACAGATACCTGTATAAATGATTCAACAAATGTTCGTGTGTTGCGAGGACGGACTCACGATAGTGCGATGTGAGAAATGCTCTGACGATGGCTTTCTTCTCCTCGAGTTTGTCTCGGTGATGTCAGGAAGCACCGGCATCCCATCCCCATCAATTTCGAGTTCGAAAGCAGGCTTCCTGATTCTCTTTCGACCTCCATTCACCTGTCGCCCACCATCTCGTGCCCCAGCACCTATCATGACAAAGATCAACCAATTCATTCCAGTAGCCAGAGATCAAACACTCACCGAATTGTTCCTGCGCATACTCCTGCCAAACTGGCTCGATGTCCTCCAGTCCTTCGTCTTCATGAAACTTTCCCCATCTCCTAATGCCTCGTTATCATCGTGCCTGCATGAAATGTATTGAGATCGAAGATCTGCGATGATCTGCGATGACAAAATTGACTTACATCCCGAACAGCACCTCTCCCTGTTCATTCTTCCATGCCGACATCACAAACACTCTCATCCCGCATTGCCTCCACATCTCCTTCGAAAAGTGCTCCATATACACCAGTCCCTTCTTATGAGCCACTTGTGCTTGTATCTCGGGAGGAGGAAAGTTGCTGGACCATTCTTCGGCCGTGTCTTTCGCCTTCTCCAACTCATCATCGGACAATTCAGCCATGACTCTTTTTACAGCCGCCTGATAATGCTTGAACATACCGGGACCTCGGTCATGAGGGCAAACAATGTCCGGTACTTACAGATAGGTGGGACTTGTTCGAAGAAGACGAACTGGAAGACCAGCTTGAGCCTGAAGATCTACCATCTGTGTCGGGACCCGAGTTCCAGCCGAAGGAAAACACCATGGTCATCATTGACAAGTCCGGAGTTCATCGCCTCCGGGTTCGATGCTGCGATTGTCCAAATGCCATGAGTCCAGACCTTCAAATGTTTCGACATGGATTTTTCCCCGCTTCATTTAACAAGCCGAAGACTTTATTCACCTTCAGGGTTCTCGATGATTTTCTTGGACAACCTTGAATGTGGGACCTCGGCGATGAACTATTACAGCAAGCTCCGGCGAATGACCTCGAGGATGTTTCCACACCTTGTACCGGTAATGCCATGTCTCTCTCATCTAAAGGACATTATATTGACAAGGCATGGGGCAAGGACCGATACCGAGAGCTCATGAGAGTCGCCCGACAGTGGAGGCAGTTGAAGACGATGAAATGGCATGGCTTCGGCCATTGTTCCGACAGCCCGAATGCAGGAGATCTCGCATTATTTTGCCCGGCATGTCCTCAGCCTGGGATTAATGTGTCCTTCTCAGGGGATGAATCACTTGATGAGTGAGTCTTCCTCGATACCGAAGTCACCTCAGCGATAATAACAACTCCAAGGTGGAAATACACCCGGTCATTTGTTATGGATGGAAATTTCAAAGCTGAACACCTGCATCCCATGAAGCCATTTGATGAAGTTTGGCTGTCAGATGGGTTGGGATTCATGGTGGGAAAGGACAGGTATAACACGCATCTTGCAGAGGCTGCCGACACTTTAGAAAAATCAAGCTGCAACAATCACCGGGCAGTAAATCAAGCAAATGCGGCTCGGCACAAGCTGGAATCCACGGGTATCGGGGGAGTAGCCTGTGCGAGACACGGTTGCTTTGTTCCTCACTCGATGGTAGATTTTCAGAAAGGCGAAAGGCAAGCCGACCCAGCCATTCGATATTCACGAGTTAACCATGCATCATTCGCAGACAAATGAACATGGACTATGCCCTTTGTGAGGGCCCGGCACAACATGGAAGGCATCACCAGGGCGGTCACCTTCTATGATATCAACTGTCAATACAACAAGCACTTTCGGGTTCGGGTGGATCGAAGCCGATTTCTCGAAATGGTTCCGGAATTGACCATCATTCCCGGAATCGGGTTGTGGCACATCCACGGACATCAGGACAGCTGCTATGTCCGATATGCGTCGAATTTTATCGAAGGCATCGGTCGGATTGATGGAGAGATCATGGAGACCCTATGGTCACGTCTCAACCTGATTTCCCCTGCTGCTCGGGGAATGTCATCCCCGCATCGAAAGGAATGTCTCGATTATCAGATGAATGATTCCAATTTCTGCAAGATGATCCGCATGAAAAGGACCCTTTGCCGAAAATACAAGCAGGCGAAGAATGGCATTGCCGAAAGTGAAAAGGCTTTCGACATACTCAATGAAGCAGCACCCGGCGATTCAAAGACAGAGTGGCTAGCCAGCGAGAGGATCGCTCAGTCCAGCAGAATAAATAATCCTGCGGCTATGGATGTATATGAGATTAATATCAAGAAGGGTTAGTTGACTTTGTCTCCATCAAAGTCTGATTAATTTTGCATTCAGCACCGAGCAAAAAGGAGATCGAGCTTAGGCTACTAGAGGAGGGTAATGCCCGAAATGCAGCACCTGCTCGCAGGTCTGTGGCGACATGGATATCAATGGGGTTGGCGATTGAAGAGGCTCAAATCGCATTGCTCATCGAGGTCCGAAGAATTGGTAGAAGAACTACCGAGACACAGAAGTTAGACATCGCCCGGCAACGCGATCGTCTCCAAGGCCAGATAGATGGATTCACTCGGTCTGCTATTACGCATCTCGGAGAGGGATTTGATGCAGATGATGATCCTGAAGACTTGTACTTGGACATTCTTGATGATCTCGATGATGACTTGGCAGACTTCACCGAGACATCTGACACATGGGCAAACTCCCCTGAGCTCACTGTAATCCCATTGCCATCAAACCTCGGGGTAGATCGATGCAGACGCTGTATGGCAGACGATCTCATTCCGCTGGAGATGTCTCTTCGTGAAGGGCAGGCCAATGACTCCCTTCACAACCTCCGAATTCACTTGTGCAACAAGGCGATTCTGTTTCGAACAACAGTTAGGCAAGCCAAATCCCAGGCCCTGAAAACTCGAGCTTGGTCCCAGGTGACGTCGGTGCAGCAGGCAGTGTCCCTCCATGCCAGTATATATACGAAGACGGAAGCAAATGATGCAACTGGAGCCAGGGCAAGACCAGGTTCAGAAATACAAACCCCTGCTTCGAGAGCAACTCAAAATCAGCACTGCCGTCGGCGATCCAAATGCCCGAGGTCAGCGAAACGAGTCCCTCGCTTGGTTCTGGTCAGTCGAAGTCGACCTTGGGGGTCCCGATCACTCGTGGAATGAGGAATGTGAGTTCGGGCATGCTTGATGTGTCCCGCACTCAGCTGACGGAGTCATCCGAAGTTTACCGAGTTCATTGGCTCCGGGCAAAGGCACTACGGGATCGATGGAAGGAAGAAATGATGTTGGTCCAATTGGAGATGGATTGGACATGTAACTTTTTCTTGTGGAAAGCAACCCAATGGGGTGACAGGATGCGCGAATCATTGGTGAAACACCTTCCGGGTCATGCATGCTACTCGGGAAGGCAATCCCAAATGTATTCATTGCTGGCACAGGATGCCCAGGCAGCATTTCAAGACCTGAAGACCGGGTTTATAGATGCTCGAGATGAATGAAATTTTTTTGCCAACGATATGAAACAGCTACTTTGACCCAAACATTTTAGTCCCGGGAATTGGCCGGGTCGACCCATGTCGGAGTTTGAAAATTTTATCAATCAACCAGTGGCTCATATCTTGACCTCCGAACCAACTGCCATTGTCATTGTCATTTCCAGCTTCATAATCCTGCATTAACCATGTCTGTATTGCATACTCCCCCAACATCCCCTTCTAATTCTCAGACTTCCGGCAATGGGTTCCGACCCCTCACACTCACTCAGGCAGATATTGCAGCTACAATGTCAATGGCTGCATCTCGCATCCGAGCGTCCATCTCTCAATATCAGATGGAGGCTGCCCACACCCAGGAGCCATCTGCTACTCGGATCACGCACTTTAAAGCCGGGCTGCAATGGGAGATAGCTGTAAGAGGCTGATGACTGTGGTGGTCAATGCTGACATTTCCAACAGACTTTTGTGACTCCCATCCTGCAGTACTCAGCTGCAAGGAACATCATTTCGGTTGTTCCGAGCCCGGTTGCTCATATTCTTCAGTTGATTCCCGAGCTCACCTGGAACATGGTTCCGGACCACATCTTTTCATCCCACCTATGCCAGTTTCAAGACGTTGCAGATCTGGGGGATCCCTCCCGCATTGTATCCACCTATGGTACTCCATGGTGGACCGGATCAACTGCCATCCCGAACGAATTATGGCCATGGGATCAGGTATTCGCTAATTGTGTCTGTCACTACCAGCATTGGCTAGTAAGACTTTTACAGAATTTCCTTGAGTGATGACTAATCCTTTCTAGTCTGGCGTTGAGGACGAACGTCTTGTTGTTCCCGAGCAGGTGGATGAAAGCTCGTTGCAACGCTGAAGGCACTGAGGTGGATGAGGGAACGCCTCCTGACAGTGATTGAGGATCAACAAGCTGGCATCCGTGAAAAGATGGCAGAGATTCAGATGTACACCGCCGTCCTAACCAAATTGAACCCAAGGGGACCAGAGTAGTTCTAGTCCTTCAGTTCAGAATGTTGAAGTCTAAATTCTGTACATGATGAAATAAGTACTGAAAATTACATACTGACTTTCGAATATCTGACCTATTGCTATATGCTGAGTCCTGCATACCAAATATCGAGCATCGAGATCCAGATATCTTGAGTTCCAAATATTGAGTCCCAAACATAGAGTCCCGGATATCCAGTCCCGAAGCCCAAGATTCGAGACGAGACTTGAAACTCGAACATTGCTATGAGTTGCGAGTTTTGAGTCCCCACCGAGTCCTGACAATCGAGTCCCACAGCCCGACTATCGAGTCCCAACCATCGAGTCCCAACCATCGAGTCCCGACAATCGAGTCTTGAAACCCGAGTCCTGACAATCGACTCCCGAAGCCCGAGATTTGAGTGCCGACCATCGAGTATCGAGTCCCCAATATCGAGACCCAAAACCCAAGCAGCCCGAAGCCCGAGATTCGACACGAAACAAATCAAAACTCCAAACACCACGACACTTTCTTGAATCACCGAGTACCGAAACCCGAGTACCGGGTACCGAGTCTTGAAACCCGAATCCGCACTATCGAGTCCCAACTACCGAGTCTTGAAACCCGAGTCCCGACAATCGACTCCCGAAGCCCGAGATGTGAGTGCCGACCATCGAGTATCGAGTCCCTATTATCGAGACCCGAAACACGAAGCCCGAAGCCCGAGATTCGACACTCAAACAAATCGAAACAAAACTCAAAACATGACACTCATCAATTTTGGGAGTTGTTTTCTTGAATCACCGAGTACCGGGTACCGTGTACCGAAACCCGAAACCCGGTACTCGGTAGTCGGTGAAATCGAATATCGAGTCCCGACTATCAAGACCCGAAACCCGAATGTTGAGTATGGAGTGCCTGACATCTAGTATCATGTATTTGAAGGTGGGTACTAACACGGGTAACTACCTTTCTACTTCTTCCAATCCAACCTTGCCCATCCACACGACGGAATCCCAGCATAAACATGAACAGCATCCCTCATATACCATGCCCAGGCAATCCGATCCCCTTCCACTGCATGAACCGCGTGTCTGACAATCCTTCCCGAAAATGCAATCATGCACCCCGGATCGTACCTTAACTCCAGCTGCAGGCTTGGCATACTCATCCGAGCATTAGAATAATTCCCCACGCTAGTGAGAATATCGAAGCATTCGGAAATCGATGAGGGGTCTCGATGATTCGGGGTTTCCCGATTGCATATGATGATGGTGAGGCTGTTAAACACCGTTGCCCAGTACTGGAGAGTCTCTGACATCTTCGGCAGTTCCTTGCTTCGTGCCTTTTCTCCGAGGCTCGCAAAGGCTTGCAACCCTGCCCAGTACTGCTCAGGATGCATCACCCTGAGTGCCGCTGTGGCAATGGCTGCTGGCCTCGCAATGGCTTTGAGGATGTTCTCGGAGGATGGTCCCTTCAATGATGCAGATACCTCCGGATCGGACTGATTCTATGGGATTGGTGAGTTTAACTACCGAGATCGCCATCTCATCAGATCCTACCTCGTGCCCCTGCTGAAACCATGCCGGAGATAAATTAACGCATCCAGGAGTTAGGACATCATTTTCCGAGCTTGGTGTGAACCACTGTTGAGTAGTCCGCCAAAATCCCATCGAGCTTTATGCTTTGTTCGAGCATGGGAGCTAGCAAATCCGAGGCCGCCCAAATTTCATTCTGTACGTACCATTTGATGTTCAATATCCATCCAGTCACAACTATATATAACCACACCTGGGTGGCATCGGTCAAGGCGTCTGGGAGGTACCATGCGATGATGGCACCGGATGCATCAAGAATTGTCGCGGGTATGTCGATCAACTTTTGTGCCCCTCATGGGCCAGGAGGAAACCTCTCGAGCAACTTTTCCTCTCTCTCTTCATTACGCCCCGTGTCCTTGGGGAGATCAATTTGCTATATCTTGCCAATATCGATTGGCATCTGAACTGTGATGAAGCAATTTGACTGATTATAACGAATTTTTCTGAATCTGCAGGAAGACTCACTGGGATTTTTATATGCCTTTATGAGCCGATCAACCAATCGATCACAAGCCATCACCAGATCAGTGTCTAGGTTTGGAGAAGGTATAACTGGGTCTCCTCCTGTCTTCTCTGCATTGAATTTCTGTTCCGTATAATCACATGCCACATGAGTGACAGTCAGGGCCCAAGTGCGCAAGAGGGTATTTCATCATCGGAAGTGGAAGAAACATCCATGATTGAATTGATCTTGTGAGATCAGAAGCTGAATCCTGAATGTCCGCACTTTGGTGTTAAAGGGGGTGGAGATTGAGAGGATCAGATAAGGCAGCCTTGGATGATCTGAGCTTTCAAAGATCTATTATCTCTTATCATCTATTGCTCAATGAACTACCACATGATTGGAAGTCTGTTGGATGTCAGATACTCGTTTGTCGAGACCGGGCCTCGGATCTCGGTACACTTCACTCGATTTTGATACCCGGGACACCATAGTTGGAACTTGTCTCGAATCTCGGGTCTCGGGTCTCGGGCATCGGGTCTCGGGCATCGGGCATCGGGTATGTGGGTCTCGATGGTCGGACTCGATATACGGGACTCGTTGGTCGGGACTCGATACTCGATTGTCGGGATTCAATGGTCAGGCGTCGGGTTTCATGACTCAGTAGTCGGGACTCGATAGTCGGGACTCAATGGTCGATTTTCGGGAATTCAATAGTTGGGGCTCAGATATTGGTAACTTCACTCAATTTTCGGTGGTCGGAACTTGGCATTTGGCATTTGGTAGGCTTGGATGATGTTGGCTTTTTCAAAGATCTATTATCATCCATTGCTCAATGAGTACCAGATGATCGGAAGTGTGCTGGACATCACATATTTGTTTGTCGAGACCCGGGTCTCGGAACTCGGTACACTTCGCTCGAGTTCCACTTCACCCCTTTGGCCAAAGCTCCGTGCCATACCACATCATTAGATGACTTTGAATAATCACCTCCTTGATTTGGATGATATACAACTAAGCTGAGCTCCATATGTCTACAATTACATTCTCCGGGTCACTCAATCACAATCCATTTGAGATGATCTAAATTCTGACGGGTCCCGAGAGCGAGGGCGATCTGGGTGTTAATGCCCGAAAGCATCGGGTACTTGGCACTCGGAACTTGGCACTCGGAACTCGGCACTCAGAACTTGGCATTCGGAACTCGGCACTTGGAACTTGGTTCTCGGCACTTGGCACTCGGAACTCAAGAACTCAGAACTCGGCACTCAGCACTCGGTAGTCAGTATATACATAGTATTTGCAAATATCTCACTCAAATTATATCTGTTTGAGACAATGTGAGTTCTGCCACACCCCTGAGATCAAGGGCTATCTACATATTAATGCCTCGAAAGCATCAAGACCAGACATCAAAAACATCGAAAGCATCGAACTTCTGATGCCAAAATTCACCCGGTATATAGAATTTTGTTCATATCTCACTCAAATCACATCCGTTTGAGATGATCTAAATTCTGATGGGCCCCTGAGAGCGAGGGCTTTTAATACCCGAAAGCATCGGGTCACTCGGCACTCGGCCCACTCGGCACTCGGCACTCGGCACTCGGCACTCGGGCACTCGGCACTCGGCACTCGGCACCTCGGCACTCGGCACCTTGGTACTTGGTACTTGGTAGTCAGTACTCGGTGATTCGTAGTCTCGAGACTCGAGACTTGTGATTCACAAGTCAAAATTTGACACTAATGTGTAGTAATCTTATGTATTTCTGTACTCATTTCACTGACTACCGAGTGCCGAATCTCGGGTCTTGGGTATCAGGTCTCGGCACTCGGTACTCGGTATTTCCAGATGACACAAATGTATATCATCTTCAATTTGAATTTCTTAACTCGTAAAATGTATGACTTTCCAGTTGGGTTTTGAATTTTGAGTTTTGAGTCTCTTGAGTCCCGAGTCTGGGTGTTCAGGGCTCGGGTTTCAGGTTTCAGGTTTTGGGTTTTGGGTTTTGGGTTTAGTACTTGGTACTTGATATTACCCGATGTCGGCCCACCCGTCTATGTAAAATTCTGCACTTCGGCCCACCCGTCTATCTAATATGACCCCACGTTGGCCCACCTGTCTATGTAATAAATAATTCACCTCACCCTCGGCCCACCCGTCTATCTAATATTACCCCACGTCGGCCCACCTGTCTATGTAATAAATAATTCACCTCACCCTCGGCCCACCTGTCTATCTAATATTACCCCACATCAAGCCCACCTGTCTATGTAATAAATAATTCACCCCACCCTTGGCTCACCCGTCTATCTAATATTTCCCTACGTCGGCCCACCCGTCCTATCTAATAAATATTTCACTGCTCCCTCGGCCCCATCCGTCTACAAAATAATACTGATACGTCGGCCCACCCGTCTATATAATACTATTTGCTATACATCTCTCCTCAGGTCTATAATATATGTCAATCCTACTCTACATATTACCACATGGGCCCACCCATCTCCATAATAATATATCTCCCGGCCATCCGCTATCGTCGATGATATATATAACCGTCAGCATAGATGGGCCCACCCGTCTCCATCGGAAATAATAGTGCCTCCCGGCCCACCCGTCACATCGGGTAATATACATAATATCGGCCCATAATCTGCTGGCCCGTATTACAACGGGATATATGTAGGTCGGGTGACCCGTATAATACGGGATTTGTCACTGAAGGGGCTCGAGAAAGGCGAAGGGTCCAACATTCCTGTTTCAAAGCATGGAGGAACAAGATGGGGACATGGTAGCCTCGGTTGTATCCGAAATTCACCTTCTCATCGGACTTGTAATGCCAGACGAGTTATGATCCGAAGGCCTCAGAATTCATCGACCGAAACTGACAGTGATCCGAGGCAATCACGAGAGTGATCCAGAGAGCAATCCCGAGGACAACACTCATCACATGGAGGATGATGCTGATGATGACACAGAGGAAGGTAGATCCCCGCAAAAGAGACCCAGAACAGAGCCTGGTCCTTCGACAGCACATGAAGGGACAGTCGGTCCCACATGCAATTCCAAGCCTTCGCCCGGTCAATGCAGGGAAGACTGGTGCACTGCTGACATCGCGAATGGGCGACCTCCTGACTGGGCTGACTGCGAGAGTCACTCGCAATGTTCAGGAGGATGGTGCAACCGAACGAGTCAATAGGTCGCCGGCGCCGAAGAACATGCGGGGAAGGAAAGCAGTGATTGAGCCATCGGCGAAGGACAACCCGGAGTAAGTCAACACAGCAGCCATTGGACACAAGCACTCGAGTGACGAGAGCAAGGGGAAAGAAGTAATGGGCTGATACTACACTGCCTGCCATTACCTGCTTGTATTTACATGTCAATGTGTAACTTTCATATATCAGACCTAATATGATATGCAGAGTCCCCACTAGTGAATATCGATTATTGAGTCCCGACTATTGAGTCACAAACATTGAATCCCGACTATCGAACCTTGAGTCCCGAACCCCGAGATTCGTCAAACACCGAGTCCCGACTATTGAGCGTCGAGTCCCGAGCATCGAACATCAAGTCCCGAAAATCGAGTGCCGAATGTTGAGTCCCGATTATCGACTCCCAAATATCAAACATCAAGTCCCGACTATCGAGTCCCGAGTGTTGAGTCCCAATTATCGAATCCCAACCATCGTGTATTGAGTCCCGTTCGACACCCAGGGACATGTATTGAAAAATTCGGTAGTGGTACATGATGTGGGGATGTCCATGAAAATTCACAGGTTGCAATGCAGTAATTTACATGGTCAGTTGTTCTTCAAAGTGTTCAATCATGGAATCTACTACCTTGAGCATTTCAATGCTCATCTGTTCAACTCTTTGCAACCTCTGCAGGTCTGCATCAGCTTTTTTCAGTTTGTCGGATGTTTCTGCCCAAGCAGTTCGGAATGGACGCTCGGCCTCGATTAGTTGTTGGATGGAAGGGTCAGGAAGACCTCCAGTACGGCGTTTGTAATCATGGAGTTGATCTTGGACGGATTGGTATTCCAGAAACATTAGCTCAAAGATAAATGCTCTGCTTTCAGATACTCACATTCTGGGTGTTGGTATTTTCCGAAAGGATGGAGCTCCCGGACCATCAACCGTACATCCTCAATATTGAGCTCCGGCTGGTCTCCAGGGAGTTCGGTAGATGATTTGTCGGCTTGGGAGATAAGATCAGTCTCCATAATGGTCTAGAATGAATGGACCCACATGAAATAGACACCTCTGAGGTAGCCGGAGCAAAAGTGGGAGGATCAGCAGAGTCCAGCAACTCATCAACATCAATGACATCATCCTCAGGCCCGAGGTACAAGTCTGGATCAATGAGACAGCTGGCATCATCAGCTTGACCCGGATGTGATTGATCTTCAAGGGTGAAGTTAGCATGCATGGTGATCCCAGGTCATCAGTAATGTATAGTCATACCGGGTATTGCAGCCGACGCATCTGGGGGTCCAGATGACATAGAATCATATTCTATGTCATCATCCGGCCCGAGGTATAAGTCATCTAAGTCATCTAAGGGATACCCGGTGAATAGATAAGGCATGATAAGAATACAACATACCTAGTGATGCCCGGCCCATAGATGAGTCATCCACATCCATAGAATTATAGTCGGTCACCGGTGGGTCATTAAATCTAATGGCTGGATGGGAACTCATGTGTGGAGAATTGGTGGACTGATTGACTGATGATCTAAAAAACTTCGAAGTTCAACACAAAGCCGGCAATTGCCAAAAGTTGAACCACGACCAAACAAACACAAACAATAAACAATTTTGTGGATCGCCCATCAAATGTCTTGTTTGTTTGAAACTTCATCTTTCTGATAACTGATTTCAATCTGATTTCAAGATCTTTAAATCTCTCAACCCACTCATCATGTCCACTCCAGTTGACAACTCTTTGACCCATCTCAAGGCATCCGCTGCCCAGATCATGGCCATCATCTGTGCCCACCCGGCAGATTCCCCCGGGTCCCAGCCACTCGGCTTTGGGAAAACAGGTTGCTACACTTGTAGTATGTATTTTGTTTGGTTGCTTTTTCTTCTCTAACATCTTGCTAGTCTGATGTAGCCAAGGAGTATGGGTCCGGGGATGGTCCTATTCCCGGCCTCATCATTTCATGCTCCAAAGAGCTCCAGCGCATTCGGAACATGGTTCCCAAGGTCTGGCCAGACTGGCACTCCATCGGGTATGACGATCCTCGCATTCTTAGGCACCCTGGTACCCCAAGGTCCTCGCCTGGAACACCTTAGGCGACCAGACCTTCAATCTCCCAACTGCTGCCCCCCCATCCACAGGTCCGATTCCTGTCAATCTTCCCTCCCCAGCCATCCCTGCCGGCAATGTCGCCGGCCCTTCCACCAACCCCACCACCGAGTCCCGGGACAAGGGGAAAGATAAGGCCGTCTTCGCTGACCCAGACCCCGAGGCAGAAGGGAGTAAGAAGAGGAAGTCCCCCTTGATTTCTGGACTCTCCTCCCAACCCCCGAAATCCACGATGAAGAGTCACAAGCATCAGAGGTCTGCTCGCGTTGTGAAGTCCAAGGCCATTGTGGAGTCGGAAGATGATGAAGACTCGGTTATGCAGGTATGTCGTCTTGTTCATTTTTTCATTGTCTCTCATTTTCGTGTAGCCACCTTTGGGTGGAGTGCCGGAGGTCGTCCTTCCCCGGCTCTCCACAATTGTTGCAAGGACGCCTGATTTGCCTCGCTCGCCCCAGGTACCCAAGAAGAAGCCCTTTGGCCCTGCCACAGTAAGTGTCATTTATGCGTCCGGGACTCGGGTGTGTGCTTACATTATACCAGGTGATTGCCGGCAGTCACACAGCAGTTGTGGAGCCCTCCCAGCCCACTCCCGAACCTCCAGTGCAGGCACCCCCGGTCATCCCTGCAGTTGACATTCTCATTCCCGGACCAGTGAGTACTTTGAAATATCTCAAGTGTCCATACACTAATACAACCAACAGAACAACCCATGCTATGCTTGCCACAAGCACAACTGGCCTTGCGCAACTCGGCTGGACAAGAGGACCGGGGCTCCATGTATGTCATGCATCTACTGCACAACAAAGATGATCAAGTGCACCCCCACGACTATGGGATCCCCGCCTCCTCGCGATCGTTCTTCCTCTACTACCCGGAAGACGAGGTCCAGAACACCATCCAGGGCTTCCTCCAAGACTCCCTCCAAGGCTCCCCCCGCATCCCAGACTCCCGCCCCCTCCAAAGCTTCCCCTGCCTCCCAGTCCAGGGCCCGAACTCGCAGTCAGTCTCGTGGCCGGGCCGGAACTTCTGGTGTCACTGCTGTGACCACTCCCAAGACCCAGACGCGTGGTCGCAGCAAGACTATCACTGCCGTCAAGGCACCTGCACCTGCACCTGCACCTGCACCAGCTCGTAAGTCACCTGAGTTTTTCATCACCGTCTGACCTTCATTTTCCCTTGTAGCCCTTCCGTCTTCCAGGTCGGCAGTCCCTGCTGCAGCACTTGGGGTGCCCATGCCAGATCTCCATGCCATGTCCATTGCAATTCGAGATGGCGCAGCTTGAATCGCTCTTCTCGAGGCTCATGTGGCAGCGCATGATGGTAAGATTGACACCCTGCAACGCCTTCATGAAGGCCTTAGGCGCGAAATCATCGACCGGCACCCCTCATTCCCACTTCCCGACACTCCTGCCCCTGCAACATCCTTGTTGCTTGATCAATCCGACCCCCGCACCATGTCACCCCCAGAATCCACACTCCCTCCTCTGATTGATCTCAGTATGGAAACAATGGCTCCCACACCCACAGCCCCGACATCCCTGGATGCCTCTGCCATTGAGGGTGTCCTGTTCGACTACAACCAAGTTGTTCATCCAGAGGATCCAGATGCATCCGGTGAAATTGTGGACCCAGGTGATCCAAGCAACCTTGTCCCAGAATATGACTCTTCCAGCAACATGGATGTTGAGGTGGAGGTGAAGGTTGAAGAGTCTTCTGTGGAGGTTGACATGGCTACATAATTGCATAGTGATAGATGTATATACAAGTTTTCAATGAATGTAACCTCTGCCAGTCCATTGATTGAGTCACTGAGTTCCGAGTCCTAAGACCCGAGACCCGGAATTCGGCACTCGGGACTTGAGACGACAGATTTGAAACTTGAAACTTGAAACTCGAAAGCACTCGAATTTCGGGTCTCGGTACTCGGTATTCGGTACTCGACACGATGCTCGAAACTCATAAAACTGTTTCAAATCACCGAGTACTGACTACCGAGTGCCGAGACCTGAGATTCGGTACTCGGGATTCGGTACTCGACACAATGCTCGAAACTCGTAAAACTGTTTCAAATCACCGAGTACTGAATACCGAGTACCGAGTACTGAATCTCGGTACTCGGTACTCGGTATTCAGTACTCGGGTCTCGGCACTCGGTAGTCAGTACTCGGTGATTTGAAACAGTTTTACGAGTTTCGAGCATCGTGTTGAGTACCGAATACCGAGTACCAAGACCCGAGATTCAGTACTCGGTACTCGGTAGTCAGTACTTGGTGATTTGAAACAGTTTTACGAGTTTCGAGCATCGTGTCGAGTACTGAATACCGAGTACCGAGACCCGAGATTCAGTACTTGGTACTTGGTATTTGGTAGTCAGTACTTTCGAGTTTCGAATTTTGAGTTTTGTTTCCAATCTTTTGTCTCGCGTGCCGAGTGCTGAATTCTGGGTGTTGGGTGTCGGTACTCGGTTCTCGGTACTCGGTACTTGGTGATTCGAGTCTCGAGACTTGTGACTCGTGATTTACAAATCGACATTTGAAACTTGTGATTTCTGAGAACAATGTGTATTATCTTATGTATTTCTGTACTCATTTCACTGACTACCGAGTGCCGAATCTCGGGTCTCGGGTCTCGGTATTTCAAGACAACAAAAATGTATATCATCTTAAATTTGAATTTTCTTCACTCGAGACTTGAAACTCGTAAAAATGTACAATACCTAGGCCTATCTGTCTATATGATATGTATCTGGGCCCACCCGTCTATCTAATATGACCCCACGTCGGCCCCACCCGTCTATGTAATAAATAATTCCCCTCACCCTCGGCCCACCCGTCTATCTGATATTACCCCATGTCGGCCAACCCGTCTATGTAATAAATAATTCCCCTCACCCTTGGCCCACCCGTCTATCTATTATTACCCCACGTCGGCCCACCCGTCTATCTAATAAATAACTCACCTCACCCTCAGCCCACCTGTCTATCTAATATTACCCCACATCGGCCCACCCGTCTATGTAATAGATAATTCCCCTCACCCTCGGCCCACCCGTCTATCTGATATTACCCCACGTCGGCCCACCCGTCTATCTAATAAATATTTCACCACTCCCTCGGCCCATCCGTCTACAAAATAATACTAATACGTCGGCCCACATGTCTATATAATACTATTTGCTATACATCTCTCCTCAGGTCTATAATATATGTCAATCCTACTCTACATATTACCCACATGGGCCCACCCATCTCCATAATAATATTTCTCCCGGCCCATCCGCTATCGTCGATGATATATATAACATCAGCATAGATGGGCCCACCCGTCTCCATCGGAAATAATATTCCTCCCGGCCCACCTGTCAACATCGGGAATATACATAACATCGGCCCATAATCCACTGGCCCGTATTACACGGGATATTATGTAGGTCGGGTGACCCGTATAATACAGGATTTGTCACTGAAGGGGCTCCGACCTCTATAAGCTCTCTCGAGCACAACATGGCGGAGAGCAGGTGGCCAGCATTGTGTCTGTGGCTGATATCGTGAGCAGCACTCATCTTATCTCAAGATTTGGTGTCATTGCTCCACGCGAGTGGACAAGCAATACTGTTTTAGAGGACTGCGACACTTTTTGGCTCAACTCATACCTAGACAGACATACCTTTACAAGGTTTAAATAATCCCTCATTGTATCTGACATAAAACCAAATGACTTGCAATGTCAGGTCATCACTTATTCATTTCTGTAAAGTGACGCAATTATTCAGATATGTAAAGATGACCCTCTACTTATGTTATTGAGCCCGAAACACCTCAGAGGTCCTGATATTGCGCCTGAAACACCTCAGAGGTACTGATATTGAGCCCAAAACACTTCAGAGGTCTTGATATTACGTCCGAAATGCCTCAAAGGTCTTTCTATTGAGCCCGAACACCTGCTTATTGAATCTGATCTCATATGCTGGGTCTCTGAGTAGACATAACTTAAATTTAGCAGGTATTTCTAAGATGAGGTGTTCATGTTGACTTACTTCAGAATCCCACCCACATTCCTTTGCATTTTCTGACTCTTCATCAATATCACTGTCGTTAACCATAATAATAGTATCAGTCCAAGTCAGTGCATCTTGAAGCTATGTCTGCACCTAGTAGCACCCGCAGTAAGTCTTCATGACTTTTTGAAGGGAGTTCTTATGATTATGTCGACAGTTCCACGGGATGCAAAGAAAAAAGCCTTGGAAAATGCTGGTGAGCGCATGAACATCTGCCTATAATCATTGACATGCATACTCACCTTTTACGAGTCTGGAATCACTGGCAGGTTAAAGGAGGCAGAAGCAAAGCTCCCACTGTGAAAAAGACGCCAAAGGACATGACGCCAAAGGATTGTCCTCCAATGGCTAACTTGAAGGCTGCGAAAAAAACAACAGGTCATCCCACGCAGAAAACAAGACCAACTGCCACAATGTCCAAAGGCAAATCATCTAGTAGTAAAATTTATTAATCATCTTGACTTGGGAATTATCACTAACACAGAACTAACTAGAGCGGTGACATACCCCACATGACTCGGACGAAGAGGACCTAGAGCGCAGTGACAAACTCAAAGATACCTTCATTCGAAAGAAAGGTTAGTGTATCACAAGCAGAATGAAAACATGACTCACTGTGACCTGCCTTAATGTACTAGTGCAGCTGGCACAGCGAGGTGCCAGAGACTCAGAGGCTCATCACCGTGACAGTGATGGCAAGGATTCTGCGGATGAGATCAACTCTGATGCAATCGCACATGACATGGAGGGCGGTGAGGCGATCTCAACCTGGCTGGGCTGATATGAAATATCTAAAAATGCTCAACCAGTATAAGTGAGTCTTGGCTCTGCCTAGCTGCTATACTCACAGAATGCAAAAACATTCAACCCTAAAGGGGACTACTACTGAACACAGAACCAGATGAAAGAAAGACCCTTGAAGTGCGATGGATGCGTGAAAGCACAAGAAGAAAAGCGAAGTGAGCGCGAAGCGCGAGAGAGCGCACTAAGGTAAGCGCGAGCGTGGGAACGTGAGCGCTAAGGTGTGCATTGTGCGGAACATACCGGATAAGGAAACGGATAAGGAAGCGGATGTGCAAAGTGAGTGCAAACGCAGAGCGAGTGTTATAACAAGCGCAGATAAAGGTCTAGTATAGGCGGATAACAATAACCATTGGAAACACAAAGTGCGCCCAAGTGGTGACTACTACTTTAAAGTAAAACCCAATAGCGAGGGAAGTACAGCAAAGGGGAGTAATAATGATGAAGTAGTAAGTCAGCAAACTTTATACTATGGAAATCACATCGGAAGTGGAAGGGATAGGAGCAATAAGCGCTATGAATACGTAATGACATGTAATAGCGCTGCAATGCTTGTTACAAACCATGAGGCAAGGGATATGACGTACCAATGAGGTGGGTGGACATAGAGGGATGTTCCTGGATGATAGGCGATGAGGGCAATGCAGGGCGCTTGCAGGGCGCTTAAGCGCGAGAAAGCGCGCAAGGTGTGTGTATGGAATGCTGCGCGTTGTGCGGGAAAGTACCGCGCCTATGGCGCGTTTCGCGGGAAAGCTACGCATTATGTGTAAAACGACTAGGGACATGATAGAAGTCGAATATAGCTGATGGTGCGAGTCGTGCATTGAAGGCCAATTGTCATGAGTTGTGAAAAGGTGCGAAATGTGCCCATATGTGCCTGCAGAAACTGCGAGTCTCTACAGCGGTTCAGACATTGATGAAGGAGAGGACGAGATGCCAGAAACGATTGCAAAGCTGATGGATAATGAGGTCCCATTTGCTCCAAGTCAGTACCATCACCAACAGTTGGCACGTTGTAGAGATTCACATTTCTCAACACGCTTCTCATACGACTTCCACGCAACGCACGCTTTGGCGTGTACCAGCGCGTTCAAGTGCGTTCGAGCGCGTTACGGTGCACTTCGTCGCATTTCCTTAGTATCCGTCGCCTGTCCTCCGCATGTCCCGTCCTAGTCCTCCAAGGTCCATTGGTGCGTTTTCCCTTCTTCAGAACTCATATTCCATCACGCAGGCACTAGTACTTATCATCATATCTCGTTATGGACCCTGACTTACCTCACCATTTACCTTAGTACTTCCTATTCGGCTCCGAGCCGTGGGAACTCGCTTAGCATACCTACACGTCACCATGTTTGTTTTCCTGTCACTTACTTCCGCTCCACTACCATCAAAGTGTATAGCTTGAGTTTCTATCTGAATACACCGGTTTTCCTTCCTATTGGCGCTTTGACACCTTTAAGTGTCTATTTCTACATCTATCAAAGTCCTGATTCCCCCATTTGATTGTCATCTCTACTTGAAGCACTCCATTGTGATCGCACGAAGTGCGCTTTGACATTGAAGCGCACTTTTCCGCACTTTCCGCCTTATTAGCGCGTTTAGGCGCTTTTAGCTAGTGCACTTCGCTTTTGGGTGCATTATTTGCCTCAGAGTCCCATTCAGGCTTCGAGACCGAACCGCTGGTTATAGATCCCCCTCACCTTTCACTAGAGGAATCTTTCTCAGTAGCAATCCCCTTGGGACGACTTTCCACTCGTATCCAGAGGAGCACTCGAGAGCCCACTTCCCACTCTTCCCCCTAGCACGCAGCTATCATTCCTCACCCTCAATTGACCGCAACAACGACGGAGGTTAGTAATAGTAAAGAACTGGCTTTGACATCAGTTACAACTAACTTAATACTGATTTGGACCCCAACCTGGGCCAGAGTAGCCGTCTCAGAGTCTTGTGAAACGTCCGACGCCAGTGAACAAGAGTCAAAACCCGAATCACCAAAGTCACTATCTGTCCAGGGAAGTTCCAAGTCGAAGAGTCGCTCTACAAGTACAGCTTTGGCTCACATCGTGGTCGCTGAGGGTGGAAACATAAAGCTACTGGCTCAGAACCTAGAGACACAGAGAGTTGTTAAAGGGGCAATTATGGAGGCAAAGTGTCAACTTGCCTTCGTTGATGGGTTCCCTGAATTAGTTGACAAAAACCAGCTTTCATACTAGTCATTGTTGACTGTTGCAGCGCAGCACAATCTGTGCGAAATTGAGAAACATCATCGCATGGATGAGGACTACATCTCACAACTGGCTAGTCTGGTATGTTTTTTTCTGCGAGTATATACACATATATATTGACTGTGACAACAGGTAGATGCTCGTATACCAATCCTCCGGCGAGAACTGAAAGATGATGCGTGCACAAAGGTCTCTGGCTACTTTCATCTGGGGCATATAGACGTAGAAAAAGCGAAAAATCTTATGGTAAAGCATGCATATATCTATGCAATGAAGTTTGACGCAAGTTTATACTACTACTGCTCATTGGTGTCAAATTACTCACCTTCACGTTTTTGCAGGCCCATAATATCCCTTCACCCATATGAAACAAGCCCTATCAGGGTGAAATCTTAATTGCCCTGATTTTCGGCCATGTTTTTAATGGCTCTCAGTCCATCGGTGTCCGTTTTGCAAAGCATTTTGCCGACCTCGCGGAGAACAATGCCAAGCGTCCAGAGGTACCCATCCCTTTGGTAGCTCTTGTGGTGACTGCGGTATTTCTTTCCTTTCCTTCTTGAATTCATGTTCATTTGATTTTCTTTTCAGGTGTATGCGGCGCTAGTGTGGAAGTCAATGGGTTCACCATCAAAGTTTAACTTTTCGGGTAATCACACCCTTGGACAGCACTTTCAAGATGTTCCCACGTACCGTCAGACTCTATTATTATGTAGCAAATATATAGTCTAAGAGACCCCCTCCTCCAGGAGGCTTCGCCCTAGTTTTCCCAGGATGTGTGGCCATCCCTCGAGAGCATGTAACCAAAGCCTCGTCACAGAGGGTAAGCGCAACCTCCTGGTATGTTCCCTGGAGAGCCTCAACATAGCAGCCTCTCCTGATGCTCACTGCCTGCCTCCCAATGTCAGCATCTCCATATCCCCACGATGTCGGCAAGTGTGATAGCAGATGTGTTCTGGAGCCTCTCCGTATCTGTATGTTATCCATACTTCCATACTTCCATATTCCAGTTTGAATGTTTTATTCCATTTCTGCACCCAATCCTCTGTGATCGTGATTGTCTTGAGGAGTCAAACGAGGCCTGATCACATACAAAATATTGCATTGGCTGATACTATGGTAGATACAAAAGGACACAGTAGATACGTCAACGTTCGACGGCAAGCACGACAACCAAAAATGACGAAACAACTCAATATATACGAGGCCAAGGGAGTCACCTGAATGCAAAAAATGAGGCCTGTGAGCCTAAGGAGCTCGTCCTCAATCCTCCTGGTCCTTGGGGTACTCATTAGGATACTCACGCCCATACCCATGCTGGTATCTGCCTTGTGGACCAAAATATGCACTGCTGGGAGGGTGCCAATAAGTCTCGACATAACCGTTGTATCCATCGCGAGAATTGTGGTAGGGAGCATCATGGTAATCACCGTGATACTGAGGCTGAGGACCATGGGGGGGCTGGGGGGCATGTGCTATATGGGAGTCATGGTAATATTCGGGCGGCGGGTAACGAGCAAAGCCTTGTCCATAGCACGATGACATTGGACCCCTTGGGCATGGACCATACATCCCTGGTCTCATGTCTGCATCGTGCGCCCGCATCATGGAGTGACTCTCAGTATTAAAGTCTCTGTCGGTAGGTGCAGCCGCCATCTCGGATTCGGTATGCTGCTCATGATGGGATCGTGGCATCCCCATGACAGGCTCCCTGCGCCCAATGGGTTGGTCGTGAATTGTTGCAGGCTGCAGGGATGGAGGTTGCATGAGAGGCGACTTAGCTGCTGGCCCAAGAGATTCCCCATGCTGCAGGGATGGAGGTCGCACAACAGGCGACTTAGAAGCTGGTGCGAGAGATCTTGCACTGCACAATGTTGTCCGGGAATAAGTCTACCGAAGCATGACAAGTTGGCAAGGGAGGCAAGGGATGTGTGGGGAGGCTGTTGGTAGCATCAGCATTGCTCAAGCGAGTCTCTGCTGCAGCTTTGTTGACGGCACTACCGTCAGGAGCATCGACGTCATTATCCACGATGGGATCGACTGCAGTCACAGGATGCTCTAAGGATCATGTCAGTCAGTGGAAATTGTAACAATGTAGTCAACAAATTCATACCTTGAGCTGATGAACCATCAAGCAGACATTTAGCAGGTTTGGCTACAATATACATCAGTTGCCTTATAGAAGCAAATGCAAGAGGAACAAACATACCTCGTACCCTCACATCTCGAATATGTTCATCACCGGAGGACTCAGCAGTCCCCGATGGTGCTCTCCTCTCAGGCACCTTGGGTTTAGGCCTCACAGGTACCTTACCTTTCGTCTTCTTTGCTGAAACTGCCTTCTCTGCAGGCGCAACAGACAGTGACCTCTTCTTGGATGCTCGCGAGGCGCCTTCAGATTTTGCCTTCCACTTCTTGGAGGAAACATCATCTTGGTAATTGGAGTTGAGAATCACTGATTCCTCCAGGTTTTCATCTAGGTCCTCTGAGCCAGACGGAGTATCACTAGATGCCAAGGAAATGACCTCCTTGTCAACCTTCTTCTGGCCCGTCAGGTGCTTAACGAGTTTGAATTCTCGGGAGGGGGGAGGCTGAGGGCAGACAGGTGCAGACACGCTTGGTTCATCATCGGACTCGTCAGCAAGAGATGTTGTGGAAGCAGGCAGTGCCAATGCTTTCTTTGATGTTTTGCCTTTGACTATGGAAGTAGCTGTGCTCTGCTTCAGGTGCAGAGCACCCAGGCGATCCGATTTGCCATTCACAAAAAGGCGACGTCCTGCAGTATGAACAGAATATGCTGCAGGAGGCACACCCTCCACTACTGGGCACTCAGAAGTGAGGACTTTAGCTGTATAAAAGATCATTTGTAAGCAGGCAAAGACTGAAATTGAATAAAAACATACCTCACTTAGCTTCGGCAATTTTTTTGATGCTCATGGTCCCCGCCTTCAAGGCTGCAATGACAATGCTGGTCTCCTTCAGAGTCAGGTTTGCAATACCTTTATTTACGGTGGTATGAAAACCACCTGGGAGGAGCACGTCCTCCAGATATCCTTTGATGATCATTGACATATGCGTGAGCTCCGATGGCAGTGTCTTCCATGGAAAAATCTTGTTGGACGTTGGTTTTCTGCCCAGTGCATCTGTCCCTCAATGTCAGCGAACAAACGACAAATGAAATACACTCAAAATACCAATTTGATGATGCAACTCATCCTTGATCCACTTGATTCCATGCTTGGAAATGTCAAGAGATTCTGAAGGGGGGACTGAAGCCCCGCGTACGTTAGCCTCGATCCCAATGCTGTCTTCATCAAAGGCCTCTTCAATGACACCGAGTGATGTCAGGTTACTAATGATTACATGAGAACTTTGTCACCAGGAATGTCGAGACAATACTTACTATACCTGGGCTTTCAAGTGACCGATGATAGTATCTTCATCAGCCCTACAGCGCGATTTCCAAAACTAAAATTAAGATAGTGATTAGGTGACGTTTATGTGGCCTACAAATACTCACACCCTCAGCTCCAGGTGTCGTATGGGCTAGGCCCAGCGAGCCGTCTTGATTAACGACTTTCCCGCACGCTACAAAAGCAGCCTCAAACCCATAGCAAGCTGCTGCAGAGTCCATCTGTCTACCCTCAGTAACACAATAGTAAAACATGACAGAATTATACTCACAAGGCCAGAGATCTTTGTGCCAAATTTCTGGAACTCTTGACCCCGCATGGCAACCGTCTGAGGAATACCCAGGAGCATCACTGACTGTTCATGAAGCTCGAGGATGTTTTGCCACTTGTCCGGGAATGCTGCCTTGAAGAGTTCATAGCAATTAAGGCGCACAGTGGCACCTTGAATCACCACATTAGAATGACAAAACATCAGCCACAAGATGTGAAACTAACTTGGTGTGCCATGAATCTCAGGGGCCCTCCTGCCGAGCCTCGCAAGCTCGTCCTTGAGGTGGTCCTTGAAGTACCTACTGTAAGTGTTCCAATGGTTGACAGTACTGGTGGAGCACGCATGGCTCTTGTTCCAAAGTGTGACGATCTGATGAGTGGGGATGGCTTTTTTGCTACTTAGATCTTGAATCATACGTTCGAGTTCCACGAATCCCTCTCGGAGCACAGCATTTGCTGTCTGAAATCTTCGCCCCTTCACTGTAGGGATGACATCAGATGTATCGTCCACGGGGAAGTCGAAAGCATCATCCATGGGAAAGTCATCAGTGTAAGGATGACCCTCCCATTCTGCAGGCCCTGTGGGAGTAGGAGGTGTGATGTAAGTCTGAGGCACAGCAGGTAGCAACATCGATGAGCCGGCAATGTGGTTGTCATCTCTGCCATTTTCGAAGGAACCCAACATCATACCACTGAAGTCATATTGTTCCAGTGGTAGAAACAAGGGTTTCGTAAAGAAGTTGGGCTGTGGAGGCTGGCCACCATCTGGGCGAGCATTCTCAGATGAATTGATAAGAGGAGCCTTGTAACACACATCTTGTATAGGAAGCTGCAAAGGCACCGAACACTCTCGAAGAGCAGGCTGAGGAGGGGTTGAGTATTCAGCATCAGCGAGCAACGTATCAAGTACCTGTCCATTGGAATCCGCCATAAACTCCTCATTGAGAAGCCGGGCCCGACGCATAGAAGCTTCCTTCACTAAACCCGCATCATGGTTCATAGCTTTGATGTGACTGTGGAGTTTTGTAGGAGTGTGCTCCACTGGTGGATCTTGATAGCGCTTTCCTCCACCAACTTGTTCTTCAACAAAGTCTTCTTCAGTGTGAGGCGCCTCAAGACGCTCGGGCTGCAGGGACTCAGGAGGGGCAGAGTATCCGGGTGGCGGGGAATCTTGAATTTTAGCTGAGGTAATTTTAGCTGAGGTTTGGGTCATAGCTAGGCCGATAAGTTATGATCAAGCCAGGGGCATGAGAGGGAGAAGGAGAAAAATTCAGACTAGAACACAGGAGGGAGAGGGAGAAAAACATACCAATGTCAAAGTATTTTTTAAACAATACAATATGGTAAGGAGGGTAGCGGGAGCGGAAGAGGTCAGACCAAGGGCAAGACACCGTTGAATATGCCCAGGAGAAAAGCTGTCACGAAGAGATCCACTGTCTGAACTTTGAAGACAGAAGTTAGGAACAGAGGTCGTGATCGGCAAGAACAGATTTGTTTAGCTCACATATGGTATTCTGGGAGCATCTGCAGAGCCTTCTCCAGACATCAGAGATTGAATTATCAAGCCTAGCTATGACTAAGGCTTCTGAGTGGTTCAGATTGAGTTCGACGCAGGAGGGAGAAGCAGAAAAACATACCAATGTCACAGTATTTTGTAGGGTCAGACGAAGGGCAAGACACTGTTGAATTTGCCCAGGAGAAAAGCTGTCACGAAGAGATCCGCAGTTGGAAGACAGAAGTCAGTAACTCTTAGCTCACACGTGGTAGTCCAGAGGTAGGCAGGAGCATTGTCAAAGCATCTCCAGATGTTCGAGATTGAATTCTCCATACATTTCATCCATCAGTGTCAAAGTCACAGAGTCGAGATAGTTATACATATACGCAACATATGAGCCGGTTCAGTAGTCGTTGTAGTTCTGGTACAAGCACCCTTTGAGAAAATGAACTACTGCTAACTCGGCATCTCCATCGCTGAGTGCGTGACAGTAGATGTCATCTACCATGGCAATCGTGTCGCTCATGCCCTGGCAAACTTGGTCTGCAGCGCGCCACTTGTCACAGACCCCCCACAATTGAAGTATACCACCTTGCCCTCGAGTAGCCCTCTCGAGGAAGTCCTCGATGCTCGACATTGCACGTTTGAAAATTTCTCGATCTCCGTGACCTCCAGGAGTGTCGGGGATAGATTTTGTGTATTCGGCGAAGACGCCCAAGGTGAATGTTCATGGAGATTGAACATATTGCATGAAGTCGACCTTGGCGTATTTGACCACGGCAATGCAATCAGCCAATGTCTCTCTAATAAAAATATTATAAACACGTCCAAGACAATAATATTTAGGACTTACAATGATTCTGGGGGATCATCTTTGTTGGTGTAGCATCTCTGCCTCCATTTCGTGAGTATCATATCACGGCACCTGTATCTTTGTTCAGCTTGGGAGTATTGGGGGCTAACTGAAACAAATGTCACATACCTGGCATAGTACTGGCAACGCTTGGCCCTCATAGCTTCGAGCTTGGTGGCAGCAGTTTGGTATTCGGTCGGAGGGTCCATAGTGTAACTAACAGTGTGAGATATTGTGAAGTGACGGAGGAATATGAGCACCTACTTGAAAGTACAGTCGAGTGTCCTGGCGTCCAATGTAAGATCTGCATGGATTGAAGTTCTATTGAGACCTAGGAGGATCCACACACCTGGAATTCGAAGATCCGTTACTATGTGTCTGGGCCCATAGCAAACATGCCTCTTTGGTTGTGGGTAAGCAGGAGTATGAAGGACCCATGTGAAGATATGGTTGGGTCTTTCAGGTCATGTCAGTAATTGTAGGACCCACATGACTGAAACTTACAGGCTGCATATCCCGGCACCATGCCAATGAGTCATTTTGACGCGTGAGAAACTTTATGAACCTTCCTTGATGCCATCATCAGCAAGGTATAAGGCGCCTTCTGGCTACTTTGAGCAGGTGCTTCCATCAATCACAAAGGTGCGCTTCTTCATATCTATTGACTCCACCCTCCACTATCAATGAAATCCTCCATTATCGATGATATACACTTACAAACATCAAACGCTAAATCTATGCGCGATTTCGCAATCGATTACATCCTGCCCTCAAGTTGTTGTTCTTCCTTCTTTGTTGATGGACTTTGCAAAGCTCGACCATGTTCTCAACCACATCGCATCGCAGTGTGGGTTGCCTGTGGAGGAAGTGTTACAAGAGTGGCTGGAATGGCGTGAAATCAGTGATCCTGATGATTAGAGGCAGTTGGATGGGTTACCTTGCATCATGGGTGGTTTGATCGCCTTGTGTGGTAAGTTCTGTTCTCAAGGTTTTCACTTGATCACTGAAATCATTGCAGGAAAACTCGACACACGAGCGGGTAACTTCCCTTGGAAGACCTTACCTATCCTACTAGGCAACTGTGGCTGCATCCTCCGTAACTACCCCGACAACACTCTGATGCCTGGTGAGAGATGTACAACGCTCGCAAAGAGCAAAGGCATCCATGACCTCACTCTTCGTGAGCAGAGCGTACTTGTAGATGCTCTCAAAAATGACTTACTGACCCTCCAACACATCACTGATCGTGATGCCCGCCGAAGACTCTTGTTCTCTCGTGACCCCGTCATCTATGGAGAAGCTCCTAGCGCTGAATCACCCCACTCTCATGGACGACGTCAGTTCCTCAATTGTCAGATCGATCACAGGGGTCTCCCTCGTCTCACACTGGACGAGACTTCTCTAGCACCTTCTCCAGTGCCTTCTCCAGCGCCTCCTCATCTTTGTCACCGTCCTCATCCTCAGCGATTCCAATCATCATCCCCTTCTCTAGCGCCTTCTCAAGCGCCTTCTCCAACGCCTTCTCGTCCCCATCCCCGTCCTCGTCCTCAGTGATTCCAATTGTCATCCCCTGAGCCATCTCCTGGCCCTCCTCGTCCCAGGAGTCTCCCTCATCTCACACTGGACGAAACTTCTCCAGCGCCTTCTCACCATTGTCAGAAACTCTGTGTATTTGTTGAAGTGCCACTCGCCCCCACCCTCCTGGAAGTTGATTGCTACACGGCAACTGGAAGAGGTGAGTCATGAAACTCCCTTGCAAACCCTACCTGCCAGTGGAGCCGGGTTAATTCCGGAGATAGCCCACCTCAGCCAAACCTCGATGACTACCATGACGGATGGCCTTGTTGATGATGTAGAAGATTTGTAGAATGACAAATTTCGTACCTGTGGGCTAATTCCAAAAGTAGCCTACCTCAGCCAGACTTCAATGACTACAGATGGCATCATTGATGATATAGAAGATATTGGTGAAGTACCATCTGAGGGACAACTACAACCATGTTGTAGGACATGTCATTGATGGAGTATGGTCAGATGTCCTCTGCAAGAGTGGATTCACAGTAATCAGTGCCCCGTCTCCATGCATGCCCAAGGAGATTTGGAGCCACGACGAAGAACCCTGTGAAAGCCTGTTGAAAACAGAGCACAATTGCCATAGTGTCACAAGACCTGACCTTCTGCTACTAATAGCTGAGTGACACCTTCCCATGAACTTGAGCACAAAATCAATCCATGAATAAGCAAAGCTTTCCTGGGAGCAGTGGGAGAACCCCACTGAGACACCACATTTGACGCATACATGCTGATATGGCCTGGATGATCAAAACTCTGCTAGCGGAGCCTGTATGAATGAAGAAGTTCGGAATTCAAGTCTGACTTCCAAGATCGAGGGAGGAGTTAGATAGGGAAGTAGTCACTAACTCCATCCTTCATTGATTATTGCATAGCTAGCATACTTGAATCAATGTAATTGTAGTTCTGCGCGCATTCCTTCAACTCCACGATGCTCGGTAAGTATGCCATCAATCAGTTAGTTGGGTAGCCTGTTCCTTGCAGGGTTTTCTCGTTCTAACTCTCTTATCCTAAAACTACATGAGTATCTGCGTTCATTGGTCTGAGTTGCTAACTTGATCATTCATAATCAGGTACCATACTTGAATCAGCGTAGTTCTGCGCACATTTTCAGGAGAGTCGAAGAAGCGGATGGATTGTATATCACATGGTAGGTACTCTAATTACAAGTGTGCATATATAATGTCGGAAAGCTATCATGTCCTCCTCGGACATGCCTGGTCCATGGGATCCCCGAAGGACTGCTGCAAGTGCCGCTAAGACCCAGAGACCGCAGTCGTAACCATTCATCTGCAGAGGATTGAGTATTAGTGGATGGGCTACCCACCCTTTAAGATCAATACTAGCTGAGCCACGCCGATGGTGAGCTATGGATGATAATCTTGCGATAAGATTCATAATGTCCTGTTCACATTGTTAATTCAATAATGTGTGAATCAAATTATCACTGACTTTTACATCTGTCTTCCATGGCTGTCGTTCAGCCAGGCTATCGAAGAGATGGAGTTCTTTGGACGGAATATATATGGCACAAAACACCCAGTGTCCGACTGGAGAGGGGCGATGAATAGGTAAAAGCCAGATCTCTCTCTCCCAAAACAACGTCCACGACATATTCCGCCACAGTATGTCGTCCAACGCATTGTATCGAATACGAGGGAGATCATGGGTAGACAGAATAGCACAAGCTCGCACATGCGAGCTCGTCAGCATCTCAGAGTATAATAGTGCTGCACAACCATTGATACACGTGTCATTAAGGCGGGAAGTGGGATGTGCCAGTAAGGACAGATCCATTGCATTGAATACCTGGGGTGGAAAGCCATCTTGGGCTGGTCGTACCCAAGTGAGGGGAGTGTTTGAGGCTGACACGATAATGTGATCCTCTGGATGGGGAACTTTGAAAGAATCTGTGCAAAGATTCTGAGCCCCTTCAGTGACAAATCCCGTATTATACGGGTCACCCGACCTACATAATATCCCGTGTAATACGGGCCAGCAGATTATGGGCCGATGTTATGTATATACCCGATGTTGACGGGTGGGCCGGGAGGAATATTATTTCCGATGGAGACGGGTGGGCCCATCTATGCTGATGTTATATATATCATCGATGATAGCGGATGGGCCGGGAGAAATATTATTATGGAGATGGGTGGGCCCATGTGGGTAATATGTAGAGTAGGATTGACATATATTATAGACCTGAGGAGAGATGTATAGCAAATAGTATTATATAGACGGGTGGGCCGACGTATCAGTATTATTTTGTAGACGGATGGGCCGAGGGAGCGGTGAAATATTTATTAGATAGACAGGTGGGCTGACGTAGGGAAATATTAGATAGACGGGTGAGCCAAGGGTGGGGTGAATTATTTATTACATAGACAGGTGGGCCGACGTGGGGTAATATTAGATAGACAGGTGGGCCGAGGGTGAGGTGAATTATTTATTACATAGACAGGTGGGCCGACGTGGGGTCATATTAGATAGATGGGTGGGCTGAAGTGCAGAATTTTACATAGACGGGTGGGCCGACATCGGGTAATATCAAGTACCAAGTACTAAAACCCAAAACCCAAAACCCAAAACCTGAAACCTGAAACCCGAGCCCTGAACACCCAGACTCGGGACTCAAGAGACTCAAAACTCAAAATTCAAAACTCAACTGGAAACTCATACATTTTTACGAGTTAAGAAAATTCAAATTGAAGATGATATACATTTTTGTCATCTGGAAATACCGAGTACCGAGTACCGAGACCTGATACCCAAGACCCGAGATTCGGCACTTGGTAGTCAGTGAAATGAGTACAGAAATACATAAGATACTACACATTAGTTTCAAATTTTGACTTGTGAATCACAAGTCTCGAGTCTCGAGACTCGAATCACTGAGTACTGACTACCAAGTACCAAGTACCAAGTGCCGAGTGCCGAGTGCCGAGTGCCGAGTGCCGAGTGCCGAGTGCCGAGTGCCGAGTGCCGAGTGCCGAGTGCCGAGTGACCCGATGCTTTTGGGTATTAAAAGCCCTCGCTCTCAGGGGCCCGTCAGAATTTAGATCATCTCAAACGGATGTGATTTGAGTGAGATATGAACAAAATTCTATATACCGGGTGAATTTTGGCATCAGAAGTTCGATGCTTTCGATGTTTTTGATGTCTGGTCTTGATGCTTTCGAGCATTAATATGTAGATAGCCCTTGATCTCAGGGGTGTGGCAGAACTCACATTGTCTCAAACAGATATAATTTGAGTGAGATATTGCAAAATACTATGTATATACTGACTACCGAGTGCTGAGTGCCGAGTTCTGAGTTCTGAGTTCCGAGTGCCAAGTGCCGAGAACCAAGTTCCAAGTGCCGAGTTCCGAGTGCCAAGTTCTGAGTGCCGAGTTCCGAGTGCCAAGTTCCGAGTGCCAAGTACCCCGATGCTTTCGGGCATTAACACCCAGATCGCCCTCGCTCTCAGGGACCCGTCAGAATTTTGATCATCTCAAATGGATGTGATTTGAGTGAGATATGAACAGAATACTATATACCGGGTGAATTTCAGCATTGGAAGTTTGATGCTTTCGATGTTTTTGATGTTGGGTCTTGATGCTTTCGGGCATTAACATGTAGATAGCCCTTGATCTCAGGGGTGTGGCAGAATTCACATTGTCTCAAACGGATATAATTTGAGTGAGATATATGCAAAATACCACACACTGACTACCGAGTGCTGAGTGCCAAGTTCTGAGTTCTGAGTTCCGAGTGCCAAGTGCCGAGTGCCGAGTTCCGAGTTCCGAGTGCCGAGTGCCCCGATGCTTTCGGGTATTGACACCCAGATCACCCTCACTCTCAAGGGCCTGTCAGAATTTAGATCATCTCAAACGGATGTGATTTGAGCGAGATATGAACAAAATACTATATACCGGGTGAATTTTAGCATCAGAAGTTCAATGCTTTCGATGTTTTTGATGTCGGGTCTCAACGCTTTTGGGTATTGACATGTAGATAGCCCTCGATCTCAGGGGTGTGGTAAAATTCAGATTGTCTGAAACAGATATAATTTGAGTGAGATATACTGACTACCAAGTGCTGAGTACCAAGTGCCGAGTGCCAAGTGCCAAGTGCCTTCTGAGTGCTGAGTGTCCCGATGCTTTCGGGCATTACCACCCAGATAGCCCTTGCTCTCAGGGGTCCATCAGAATTTTGATTATCTCAAACAGATGTGATTTGAGTGAGATAGGAGCAAAATACTATATATCAGGTGAATTTCAGCATTGGAAGTTCAATGCTTTCAATGATTTTGATGTCGGGCCTCAATGCTTTCAGGCATTGATATGCAGATAGCCTTCACTCTCAGGGGTCCTTCAGAATTTGGATCATATTTTCGCATCAGGAGTTTGATGTTTTCAATGATTTCAATGTGAGGCCTAGATGACTGTGTTCATTGACATGTGGATAGCCCTTAATGTCAGGAGTGTCACAGAATTCATATGGCCTCACATGGACATATGAGGTAATGTAGGACATTCTCAACACATCAGGAGACACATAAAAACACATCATAAGGCACTACATCATGTCTTCAATAGTCATACCTATGTGTAGTATGATAGTGTGATCTTTAATATACTGTTCAGGCTGACACTCATCAAGTATCACAGGTCTATTGTACAGACTTAGAATAAAATACAGTAGTCTTAACTTGATAGTCATTACACGATAGTCTTCACTTGATAGTCTAATATGATTGTTGATTACTACATAATACATAAGCTGTGAGGGTTAGGATTATTATGGAAGATATGACAGTCATGGTTATTAAGAAAGCTTATATTATGCCTAGCAAGTTAAGACTATTGAGTTAAGACAATCATATCCTTAGTCTAGTAAGCACTGTGAAAGCTTGTGACCTTCTGGTAACCGTGTGGCAAAATCATATTTTGCTGATGTATATATCTTGTGATTGTAACTTTCTTGCACCAGTGCACAGTGATTGCCTTGAATTTCGAGTTTTTTTGTATTTAGAGATACATACCACTGACAGATACTGTTTCAGGGACTGGAACAGTACATTGGAAGCCAATCTATCATATTATACATAGGTGTGATCATAGCAAACCTGATGCAGTCCCTGATGATGTGTTTTTATGTTTCTCCTGATGTTTTAGAATTTTTCCCACACAAGGCTGACAACAAAAACATTGAACCTGCGAAGCTCAGACACACCCAATAAATTGTATTTTGCTCATATCTCCCTCAAATCATGTCTGTTTGAGGCAAAATATGATCCCCAACATCCCTTCGATAGTATATGCAATATATAAGGATACTAGGACAACAGGATTTATTCCTGTTGTGCTATGTGCTTACCCTTTGTGCAAGGCCTGACATCAAAAATCACCCGATATATAATATTTTGCTCATATCTCACTCAAGTCTTATCCGTGTGAGACGATCTGAATTGTGACAGGCCCCTGAGATCAAGTTCTATCTGCTTGTGAATGCCTGAATGCATTGAGGCTAGACATTGCAAACATGGAAAGCATTGACCTTACAATGCTGAAATACACACAGTATATGGGATTTTGCTCATATCTCACTCAACTCTTATCCATTTGGGATGGGCTAAATTCTGCCAGACCCGTGAGATCTAGGGCTATCTGCATGTCAATGCCTGAAGGCATCGAGGCTTGATATCAATAACATCAAAAGCATCAAACTTCTGATGGTGAAATTCACTTGGTATATAGGATTTTGCTCATATCTCACTCAAATCACATCCGTTTAAGATGATCTAAATTCTGATGGGCCCCTGAGAGCGTGGGCTATCTGGATGTTAATACCCGAAGGCCTCGGGGCACTCGGCACTCGGAACTCGGCACTCGGCACTCGGAACTCGGCACTTGGCACTCGGAACTCGGAACTCAAAACTCAGCACTCAGCACTCGGTAGTCAGTATATACATAGTATGGTGCAAATATCTCACTCAAATTATATCCGTTTGAGACAACGTGCATTCTGCCACACCCCTGAGATTGAGGGCTATCTACATGTTAATGCCCAAAAGCATCGAGACCCGACATCACAAACATCGAAAGCATCAAACTTCCAATGCTGAAATTCACCCGGTATATAGTATTTTGTTCATATCTCACTCAAATCACATCCGTTTGAGATGATCTAAATTCTGACGGGCCCCTGAGAGCGAGGGCTATCTGGGTGTTAATACCCGAAAGCATTGGGGCACTTGGCACTTGGAACTCAGAACTCAGAACTCGGAACTCGGAACTTGGAACTCGACACTTAGTGCTCAGCACTTGGTAGTCAGTATATTGTATTGTGCACCTTTCCCGAGTACATGCCCTTAATTTCAGAATGAAGTCCAGATGAAATCCAATGAAGTCCGAAGGACTTCCGGAGGCTGGCTACTCTGGTGGAGTGCTGGAGGACTTCTGGATGAGCACAGGAACCTTCCGGAGGAGTATAGGAACTTCTAGAGAAGTATAGGAAACTCTGGAGGAGTTTCACCTGCTGCATAGGGTCCGAAGATAAGACTTCTGAAGGTAAGCTTCCTAGATGGAAGCACATGGAGGAGAGACTGCAAGGGACAGAGTCCAAAGCAGGATCAGATAGGAGGAGTGGTCCAGAGGACAGGACGTCTGAAGGCTGTGCCATCTGAATGTTCAGATGTCCAAAGATTAAGATGTCCAAAGGTTATGATGTCTGAAGGTCATGATGTCCAAAGGTTACAATGTCCAAAGGTTACAATGTCCAAAGGTTACAATGTCCAAAGGTTTTGATATCCGAAGAGTAAGATGTCCGGAGATCCAAAGGTCCGGAGATCCAAAGGTCCGGAGATCCAAAGGTCCGGAGGTCAGCAGGAGTGGACAGGATTATAGGACAGGAGAATAAAGGCTACCATGGACAAGGTCTGGAGTAGAAGCAAACAGAGGTAGGCTACACTTAGGTGGAGTCGGAGATAATAGGAAGTAGACATAAGTCTTGGAAAGACAGGAAGTGCCAGAAAGGCAAAGGTCCAGCTTAAGGAATCAATCCTTAAGCTTGGATAGAGATGGAAGGACAAATCCAAAGGTTTGGAAGTCCAGCCTAAGGAATCCTTCAGGTTGGACTCGGATCTCGGTACACTTCACTTGATTTTCAATATCTGGGACTCCATAGTCGGAACTTGAGTCTTGAATCTCGGGTGTCGGGTGTTGGGTCTCGATGGTCGGGACTCAATATTTGGGACTCGTTGGTCGGGACTTGATACTCGATTGTTGGGATTCAATGGTCGGGCATTGGGTTTCAGGACTCAAATCTCGGGCTTTGGGACTCAGGGTTTCAAGACTCGGTAGTCGGGACTCAATGGTCGATTGTCGGGATGTGATAGTCAGGGCTCGGATATCGGTACACTTCACTTGATTTTTGGTAGTTGGAACTTGGCATTTGGCATTTGGCAGGCTTGGATGATGTTGGCTTTCAAAGATCTATTATCATATATTGCTCAATGAAATACCAGACGATTGGAAGTGTGCTGGACATCACATATTTGTTTGTCGAGACCCAGGTCTCAGAACTCGGTACACTTCGCTCGAGTTTCCACTTCACCCCTTTGCAAGGATCCGTGCCATACTACATCATTAGATGACTTTGAATTATTACCTCCATGATATACAACTAGCTGAGCTCCATCATGTCTACAATTATCATTCTCCTGGGCCCACCTGTTTATATTATATACCCCTACGTCGGCCTACCCGTCTATGCAATATATGTCTACCATTGGCCCACCCGTATATAATAAATCTTTCACCGCTCCCTCGGCCCACTCGTCTACAAAATAATACCAATACGTCGGCCCACCCGTCTACAAAATAATATTAATTCGTCGGCCCACCCGTCTAATATGATATATATCTGGGCCCACCTGTCTATGTGATAACAAGCACCCTTGATATACCTGGCTATTTGATACATATCTACCTTGGTACACCCATCTACATAATATCCAACTACCTTGGCCGATCCATCTATTGAAAATTCATGTCCATCAGCCCACCCATCTACTTTACATATTCCCCACCTGGGCCAACCCGTCTCCATCGGGAATAATAACACTCCCGGCCCATCCGTCACAGTCGAGGATATATCTACCTTCGGCCCATGGTCCGCTGGCCCGTATCATACGGGATATTATGCACGTCCGTTCACTCGTATAATACAGAGATATGTTACTGCAATATGTGAGATTCTATGATACCGGATGAGTACAGTTACCTATGGAGAGACGAGGACATACCTCTGGAAGCTGCCAGCTAATCGTAAATTCAGGTAATCCCACGGGTTCGTCGTCTTCATCATCACTAGCGGTATTGTCAGGTAAAATGTCCAAGAGGACAGCCTCTTCAGCAATCTCTTTGAGTGCAGGGGCAATATGTTCGTCAGTATCATCCTCGGGGGAGTCTGCGAGTGCCAGTGAGGTTGGTACAAGCCTGTACATGACAGCTTGCGATGGTCCCGTGCTCTCGGAAAGCGTAATAGCAAGATTGACCGCCATGTTAGCACTGCTGTTGAAACGAGTAGCAGATGCTAGTGGGGTGACCCATTTACTTTGTAACTGGAGAAGGTGATCCCGTCGTTGTTGGAGTGGGAACACGTATGTATGATCTTGTGAAATAAGTAATGATCGTCAATGTAAATGAAATTGCTTACTTGTAGGAGAGCGGAGAGCGAGTTCTAGCGCAGTGAGCTCAGCTCCAAACCATCGACAAAGGTTATCTGCTTCATGCCCAATGCGGCACTGCTCTTCATGGTACCGTTCCCATTTAAGCAACGCTTGAATGCCATCTCTTACATCAGTGTCTTCGATCCAGCAAGGAAATCTCCAACAGATGGAGTGATCCAAACATCCTCCATCAGCATCTGATCTTTGCGAAGATCAGCGAGCTTAGTAGGGAGAGGAGTAGGAAGCGGGACACCCAAGGATGGGTCAAAGATGCTCTCCAGATGCTCACAATAGGAGTTAAACTTGTGAATCGCTGTCATCAAGGCCGGCTGGCGCTTAGCGATAGCCTTATGTGTCTGCTGATGTAGCTTCGTACCTTGTAGAACGAGTGAATATTCTGAGGCACAAAAACAGAAGGATTATACATTACCAAGTGCCTGATTTGCACCACCAATCACACGGTCAAGTTTGTCCCATTCAAAAAAGCTTCCTATTGCTCTCTTCCGGATATTTATTTTGAGATCGCACGCCATCAGAAGGGTTCAAACAAAATCCAAATCAACGCCCTGTAGTTCTGAAAATCTGTCGTGAACGTTGAGCGAGGGATATAATGTTTCAACCTTGCTCATCAAATGATCATGGCTGCGCTGGAGGCTCTCCAGAGCGTCTAAGGTTTCTTCAGTAGCCAAGCCCATCTCTACAACGGTCCGTGTGAGTTGCAATGCCCTGTCCAATGTGTCTAAATCAGCCTGCAAAGTAAGGACAACGTCAAGCTCCTTCTTCAGTCATGCAGGAGCATCTGTCAACGGGGATATGTTGATCTTAGTATGGAAGTGGCACCCGTGGACTTACGAGCATGAATGGACAGTTGGGACTTCTTCTGATCCACCCACTGTTCTTGAAGGTCTTGAGCTTCAATACCACAATTATCCAAAACTTCTTGTGCCGCTGCACCTTGACCATTAACTCCATGCTTGAGCCACCATTTGATCCAATCGCCAAGATCTATTCGCATCTCAAGACCAATGGCACCTGCTTGCTGGTCAATCAACCACAGACACTTCTGGCACTATCCATGAACTACAGTCAACAATTAATAATCAGAGTACTAGTACCGACTCACTGATGATGACCTTTGAATGCCAATTAATTTGACAAACCTTGACCATAGTCTTTCAGTTCCCTCCCCATCTGAGAGGCCAAGACCGTTGCACATGCAAGGGTTATACTCGAGCTGACATGCCCACTCGTGGCCATATGGATGCATAGCCATGGTTGCAAATTGAAGACGTGAAGTCACTGATTTGGGGAGAATATCATACTATATAGATAGATATAAGGTTAAAATGCATCTATTAAAGAAGCACTTACTTGAGATAATGACCGTGAGAGAACACACCCAACATCATACAGGGTAATGACAGTGGCTTCCTGCGGCAATAGAGTAAACAGATGCTCGATGAGTGCTATGGCGTATTTCTGTTGCTTGCCAGGTGAATCAATGTTAGCGAAGAAGAGCGGGATATTGTGACGGCATATCAGGGCCATGACGCCCGTATCATCAAAGGAATCCATCACAGCCTTCTGCTTCTTACCATCTGCGGCCTCATATGAGTGCTCGCATTGGTCAATTGCCTCATCTGGTACTAAAGAAGTGCAAATCCTTGGTGCACATTTACGCTGCGAGAGGATGTGTCGCCCAACGTTGTCCACTTGAGCCTTGGAAAGAAAATATATGGGGTCGTGAAAGCGTGGACAGTCACCCGCAGATCGTCGATGTCGATGATGGAAATTGCCATCTGTTGCAACATGTATGTCGCCACCTTCACTAAGAGGTCTACCAAAAAGGACACCTCCAAAGCAGGCTGGGCAATTCTGTGTGAGAATGGAGGCACACTGGCCTTGGATCAATGTTGTACTGGATTGTATAGGGGTGGTTACGCCAGGGTTCTCTTGAGATTGAAGTTTACGGGCCTCATACACTTGTTTGCGACAAATTTGAAGTGTCGCTTCAGTCTGCCATTCGACCTCAATCTGGAGGATGTCGAACCACTGGACAGCTTGGCCAAGTCCACAACGAAATGGTTCTTGAATAAGTTGGCCCTGTGTTTTAATGAGTGATTATCTGAAAGCCTGAAAAGTCAAAACTCACATCTGCATTGGTCATGAGAAAGCCTCTGCGGGCATAATGGGTCTTTAGGGCATGTGCAAGTGCATGGATAGCATCACATGAATGCTCGAACAAAGCACAATAGAATGCGAGTAGGTCTGTAGAAACAGCCATGTGTGGTTGGGAGGGAGCAGTAGGAAAGAGGCCATGGTAAAGGAAGACTTGCGAAAGTGTTGAACATCGGCAGGCCAATACATCAATATAAAGGAAACCTGGAATTGTCAATTAAGGCGGCAGATGAGGAACAGACTACTTACAGTCAAAAAAAAAGACAAACTATGGAAAATTGTCGATGTGTACAACTAGTATGGCTTGCGCAAGCGGATATGACCGGATGGACTTCTGGAAGAGCAGACCCATGTCCTTGTAGAATATTTGAGATGAGGATCTACCAGGGTCAGGATAAGCACTTTCCAAGCGTTATATAGATTGTTTGCCATCTTGTTGGGCAAGAGACGGCGACGCCCAAGGTCTACCTTAGGCACATTTGTAGGGCAAGATGCTACTTGATCAGGCTGGGCTACCTCATCGGCGATGTAATTGTTATCATCGTAGTTGTAATTTAGCGTATCGTCAATGTGACCAGCGGTGTGCTTAATATCTATCAGGGCTTGAGATTCAGTAGAGGTGGGGGTTTCAGTGGTTGAAACTTGGGGCTGCATCAATGCAGCCATTTGGTCGAGGAGGCGCTGATGCTTGGAGTTGACGCTGGGAATATGAACATCGGGCTTTCTTTGGGCTTGCGAAGTGGTGTCCTAGCCCCATAGATGTCGGTTGAGTGCCACGTGTGTGGCGGACAGGTGGCATGGTGATGGACGTAGTGGTGTAGAACAAGAGGCAACGAAAAGAACTTAGGAAACAAAAACGACAAGCAGCTGCAGAGCATAGTAGAGGTCTGCCAGATCTGATGGGTGCACCATATGCATGGAGCCTATCCAGAGGCTCGACAGGATGGGACGAGATATTGGCAAACATTGTAGAGGTATATACAAGGTAAATGGGGACGTGCGGAGGTCCAAGGGAGGTGCTGGGGAGGGTCGCAAGAGGTCGCAAGGCATATTATGTGTGTGCTATATATAGAACATCCATGAGGTTGGGTCTGCGAGACTATATAACGCCTACATAATAATACCGTCTAAGAGACCTTTATTGATACCGAGAACTAATGCCTGAGGTGGGTAATCAGTTCAGTGAAACCTACTTTTTCACGTCAAGTTCCTACAGAATTTGAAGGACACAGTGCCGAGGAAGTTTCATCACATGATGGCTGACATCTACGAGGCTGTACAGTGAGTTTTACTTCAATCGAAGTTGTGTGTTGCATATTGATTTGGACCCACAGGTGTTTGAAGTGCGCTGGTGGCGCAGAGCATACTGCGGAGCAAGATGCAGCCTTCGACCTGCTTGACCTTGATGGGATGGATGACGACTAGCATGGATCATTTGCCTACTTAGCATCTTCTATACTTATTGCCTGATCTTGTACTAGCACTCATCCACTCAACAGTCGTTATATGATATTACCCATTAGATACCCTGATTTAATCAAATGCATAATTTTCTTTCTTGTAATACTCAGCATGATTGTGATCCTAATACTAGCCTGATCTTGACCAGAACCAACCATAATCTCTCGAGCATCTTAAGACAATGAGACAGACATTCTTCCAAATACCTTCAAATTATCGGAATGACTGACAATTATTGACGGATTATCAGGGGGGTAACATAATCCATCTAATCTCCTAAAAACACTAAATATCTTGAATTTTCTTAATTATTGAGAATTGCTTATGATTAGATGAAATTAGTAGGGGAGATTTTTCCTGATGTTGAACATGTCGTGGATGTGAAACATTCTCTTCTGACTGAAGAAGCAATGAATTTGTCACTGCCTCTGAATCCGAAATGCCTGAGATGTCATCCTCAACCTCAACTACTTGTCCTAACCCCAATATGTATTCCTTTTGCCATGATTTCGACCTTTCTGGCAATATAAGGGACATTATCGCATGCTGTTTGAGTCCATTATACGGTATACATTAATCATTTATGTTACATCATCATGGCATCAATTGACAAAAACTCACTTTCCTGCGTCAAAATTGTGAAAGTTCTGACAGCCTGCAGTATTCCGTGTGCAACAGCCTGTTGATCAGCATTTGCGAGATCTTTAGCCTTCACATTGACACAATATTTACATTGTGCTTGCCAGTGCACTTTGTCAACCTTCGCAGTCCCCTGATGAAAATGATCCCACAGCCAGGACTTCTCCCTACCCATTGGAGCGGCTTGGAGAGGTAATACAGTCCCAGGACGCTGGCACAGAGAGAATCAGAGAGACTGATGATAACAATTAAAAGTTTGGTGACCCCCAATTAACCCAATTAACTCCTAGTATCAACCCAACATTTTAATCTGACGGTCTTGCTTAACAGGATGGGCTTCAACAGATCATCGCAAGGATGCAAACCCGATGCACAATTTGCAGTCGCTGTGGTGAAACACTACAATGGTGCGGGTCCGATGAATGTATGTATAGATGCAATATCAAAATATTGTGGTCGATGTCTCATTAATAGTAAGCCCCGATTCTCTAATTCTCTACTGCCTGCTCAGCACACCTCATCTCTTTGCCATGCTCATTCATGATAGAGGCGTACAGTCGAACCACAAGTCCGCGCGATTCATTCCTGTTCCTTCACTGTGGCCCAGATGGATGGATACACCTCTGAGCACCAATGAGTTACAGCCATCCGGGGTTCATGCACATGCCTCTCGGTTCACTTTTTTATCATGTGTGTGCTCAGACAGCAGAACTCCGCAAACACGTAGAATCAGCTGTCTGGGCCTCAAAGACGGGGTTGGCTGCTAGATGTTCCAGCAGATAATGTCAGCTTGCCACTAGGTGCAAGTGAGGGCGGGCAGTTCACTATCTTCCAGTAGTGATACAACACGAAACGGGTTTTGTCTACATGAGCCTCATCTTAAATACACTTTGAAACAGCATAACTTGAATAAATATCACGACAGATCCTTGACCACATTTCTTCTCCCTGCAGAACACTCGGCAAGCATTTCCCTACACAGTACTGCTAGTTGATATTTGTACATGCTCCTGGAAGACAATCGAATTCATGCTAGTTTTCTGCGTTGGAATTGGCCACGAGCTTAGCGTGATACTCTCGAACACTAAGGATAAGGCGTGGTCCAACACAAATATCTGCATGTTGAATAAAATTCCAACAGCACCCTCGAGTATATAAACTCCCAAAGAATTTGACCTCTACAGAAATGATGAGCAGTGGTTGCATCCAGATGTCAGCGATAGGTCGGTGCACCTGAAGCCCTGGAGAGAGACTAATAACTAACTCGAGGCAAGACACGCAAAAAGCTAGCACATGTGAAACTTGAGCTGAAAATGATGGCCACATTTACATTACAAGCTCACCTTGCCAAATAAAGCACGTGAGATTTTATCAGGACTCTGAAACAGTCCCCTATGGTCAATCCTGTCGATGGGCCAAGTCGTCGCAGGTCATGGAAATGTTTCATAGCAATCCAGACTGAAAGACACAGTGCAAGGACCTCCCAAACAGTGTTGAGCATCCAAACCATTGAAATCAGAAGCTGGACATCCCCCACATATTCAAAGTCGCACATATACATTCTAGAGAGTATCAGCTCCTCTGGTAGTTGTCCAATGAGCGGTGTTTTTCAAGTCAACAAGTAAAGCTTACCCCCTACAATATCCTCGAGTGCTATTGCCGCGAGTACTCCGCAGGTGACGTTAACAGCCAGACAGATGACAACAAGGAAGATAAGCATCCTCCTAGATCTCTGATACATGGCATGCAAGCGAGCAATCATGATGACTTGCATTGTATTTCAGTCGAGTCAATATCACTGAGGTATTGCAGCGCACCGCCCAGCATGGCAGTTACGACCACGTTTGTCCCATTACTTGCGTAGTTCATAATATTGCCTGAAACACCCGATTAGTGATCACCCTTGTAGTAGGACCAAATGCTGTGACTCACACCTGTCGAGTCATTATGTCGAGGCAAGTTCAATGGTCAGAATCTCACTCACTCCTAGATATGAGTGTATTCATTGGATAGGAATGAGATGATTGCAGAGTACTCACTGCATCTGTCAGGGAGACCAATGGCATATTTACTGTGTGCTGTGGGTCAGAATAATCGAATATAGTGCATATGAGACATACGCAGAACGGCGATACTGATAATGAGAGATGGGCTATTAATATAGTGCCAACTTGTTGACCTCAAACACATACACAGAATATGGTATTCCAATATAGCGTATATAGAACATTTTGAAGTCAGCACAACTTGTCAACCACGCTATAGCATAATCTGAGTTACGAACAAGCAAATACATTACAGTCATGAGAGACCAGCGTTGCCTCTGTCGCGAATTTATTGTATTCATTTCTTCTGACTCGGATATGAGACTGTGTCACTCACCCAGATCAGTTCAATCTATGACACCATTCTTAGCAAGTTGGCTACTCCGGTAATAGCACTGACATACCTCTTGTCCAAGTGTTAGGACTGGAAATATGATGAGAATATGAGCGGTTTTCGAACACTGTGCTGCTCACCCCAATCGTATACCACCATGACGCCGCCAGCAATTGTGAAACCGTATTTTAATGTTAGATCGAGACATCACTGATTGATGTGATGAACCCATCCAATAGCTGAAAAAAATATTTAAACTGATTATCGGCCACAAACTGGGATCATTGAGGACTACGGTCATATTCGATAGATGGGTGAGAGCGAGTGCGATATGTTGGGGGTTATAATGATGTAGTGTTCGTGCTAGATATATCACCATTCAGCGCTTGTATCACTAAAATGGACATGATGGAGATGGATATTTGATCCTGCTTCAAGACCCTTGATTAGTTGAAGTAAGTATTGCAGTGTGAAATGAGCAAAAAATGGAAGTCCTTTGAATGGTAAACCAATATCACGCACGTGAATATCAGGAAAGATCCACTCGTTGGTGATTTTGGCAACTCATTTCCAATACCAAATGAAGATCTGAAGTTCTCAGGCGAAAAAGCATGATCATGATTTGAGCTCCGACCTGGATCACACAGGCGGGATCACACTTTTTGTCCTCAGCGAGCGCCGAATCACACTTTTCCTCCCCCAATCATGGTTTCAAATGAGGAGAATCACAGTCTGCGTGGAGAGGATCACGGTTTCAGTCACAATTTTTTGGTGGGCAGGACAACACTTCTCCTCAGGCGTTTCCAGCCACCACTCTTGCCAAACATTGTACTGGGCTGGTGGCCAGGGCTCTCGAGCCCTCAAGCCCTCGAATCTGTTTGAGGCCTGGTTGGCTGACTGACAGGTGGTTTGACGGAGTAGTAAGCCTCGAATCTTTTTAAGGCCCGGCTGGTTGGATGGTTAGTTGGACAGAGTCTGAGCCATGGGGGTGAAAGCCTCAAATCTTCTTAAGGCCTGGCTGGTTGCAGCTGGGACTCTTCTTTTAAGTGCACGAGGGCTGTCATACGGAACGTAGACACGAACAAAATTAGCGTGTAGAGTTGTGCAACTACTGAGCAATGCAGGCTATGCATGATAACTGGTGATTATGAGGGAGATATTAAAGGCAGAAAGGAGGTTTCAGAAAGCCTGAAGTCAGCCAAACTAAAACAAAACACAGAGAAACGAGAGAGAAAGTGAACAGGCCATGGTGTGACCTCATGTTGGGCTTGCAGAGTTGGACGGCAATGAGCCTTCTGCTGTAGTATGTCCCATCCGAGTCTTCTTTGGCTGAAGTTGAGTGACAGCAGCACTTGCATTGGTATCATTATGTGGTCGCCAAGTCTGATGGCGCCCTTTGCGAGTCGAGGGGTTCTTTGTTCCTCCCCACTCCTGCTTGACGAGCAGGAGGGGAGGCATTTGACCAACACTGTCAATGATTGTGCCCTCATGCCAAGTGGCCCAGAGCTGCTTGATCGAACGATACTCACCCAGGTTGCCAGGATGCCAGCAAGCCCAAAGAAAGTGTGGCTGCTTCACCATCTCAAAGATGGCAGTCCAGCTGCAGTTGCGAGGTGTGAACTGAGGGTACTGAGGCATAGAGGTACTAGTGATTGAGTCGTGGAATGCCTCGGCCGACGGAATGATGAGATCATGCCCAGAATGGAAGTCGGGAGGAACTGTTGGCGAGAGTGGCAATATGTGGAAGGAGCAGCCAAGGTGGAAGGTGGTTACTGGGTTCAAGTTGCCAGTGGGCTGCAGGTGCTGCAAAGGTGTGGCTTTGCTGCACTCAGCCTGCAACTCCGAAGGCAGTGGAAGACTCGGAGCCTGACCAGGACTACATCCTGCTTTTGTTGCTGCTGGATGAACCTCAGTGAGATCAGATTTGTTGGTGCTTGGCCCAGATGGCCCTTGAGGCAGGGACTGGGGGGCCATTGAGGATGTCGTGTTGGAGTGCTTAGTTGGAGAGAGTGATTCTGTTCACCGAAGGAGTTGACTGCAGTGCAAGAGCACAGCATTGATTGTGGTGTCCGACTGGCGCTGACAGTTTGCGAGGGATACAAAGGCACTTTGAGTGGCAGCCTCCGAAAATGTACCGCAGATTGTAAGGTCTGACTGCGCCATCACCTCAAGAGCTTCCCTTTCCTTGGGCCATTGCCGAAAATGCCTTGGGCACTGCCAGACTGAAGGACCTTCAGCCGTTTCAGAAGTGCAGAGCCAGGGAATGCTTGATGAACGGCAGCGATTGCCTGTGTGATGTGTGCCGTGCGACTCCGTCAGAATCAAAGTTTTCACAGGTGGATATTCCCCACTTACACGCCAAAAATAGGGACGCAGAAGCTGCAACAACTCCAGAAAATTCACGGTGCCATAGTTCAGATTAGGTGCCTGGTGGAGGTTGGCAAGAGCATCCTCGACAAACGGAAAAATCTGCATCTGCAGCTCTGCAGGCACCTGTGTCGAGACCCATGGAACACAATACTGTTCTCCCATGTAGAAGCCAGCGAGAGCACAGACAGCCTTGACAGGATGTTCATGAGTGAGAACATAGCAAAGAGAATGCAGGACTGCCTACAGATTTCGGAATCTTTGCCGCATAGGTTTTGTGCTGTGTGTTTCCCTCCCAGTGCCCAACAGCATCAACTTCATCCGCGTGTACACTTCGGGTAATACTATCAGCTGCAGGTCAGACCAACAAACAATTGACCCACCCCATGTCCTCCATCACACTCAGCATCGTTTGGCGGGCGAGGTGAAGCTTCTTTTTCGATGTGATGGTCGTGGGCTCTAACATTGTTGTATACATCTTCTGCAGTGCATCACCGCTGGATGGCTGTCCGACATGCTTTCCAAACAAGAGCTTGACCTGTATCAAACTCGCTTGAGACACGAATCACTAAGTTGCACTCTGCCCTGACCTCACGCCACTGAGCTGGGATGGGACCAGTCCCAGCCCTCGAACTTGTCCATCAGGCCCTCCTGGTCGAACTGATAGTGAAGCAAGATGGCAAGCGCCCCGATCGGGCACTTGAGCGGGTCTCTGTGTGGGAGCACAAAGTTGTATTCTGGTTCCTGCTTCTACAGGTAGAAAATCACATAGCAAGTGTAAAAAAGGGCTCAGTGCGGGAAGATCAGATGCTCACGCCAGGTTTTGCAACCTTGGTCTCATGGTACAATGACAAAACACCAAAAAAAAACTGTCCGCTGCCGCTCCTTCTCCCATCAGCTGTTGTATAGTCTGGGATGAAGATCTTGTAAGGCTGGATGCACGAGAGCGGCAGATTGACCAGCTCATCACCACGATTGAGTGTCGTACACTGCCAAGTCCAGCATTGATGACCCTTGATGATAGATGGCACTGCAAGAGACATACAGTGGCTCAAAAAGTGTCTCAATGTTTGTGGCTTTTCATGTAATTGCTTTCTTGTGAGTCAGGACATGAGAATATGACTAAGCCATAGGGAGGGGTAGAAAAGCTCTGTTTCTTCACTTTAATTCCGTTCCCTACAGCGTGGAAAGCTGATGTCATCAAGTGAAGATATGGTTATTTTAATTTAGTGACTCATTGAGACACTTTTTTGACATTATAAAAATTTAGCAAAATCAGGTCACCTAGACAAAATGTTATGACTAAATATCTAAAGAAATGGTGTCATGTCAATAATATGGTCTGACTTTAATATCTGACATCTATATAAGTGCAAGCTAGAGCATGAAATTCTCCATAATCCTCATGAAGTCTATCTCCTCTACTCAACAGGATAATATCATTGTTCTCAGCTTCTCTGGTCTATCTACTAGGCAGATTGCTTCCAAAACTGGTTTAAGCAGGGCTACTATTACTAGGGTCATCAAGAAATCTAATCCAAATAAAGAAAATATCAATATGAGCCGTCCTTCCAAGCTCACCCCCCATGATAAGAGGGCTATTGTTCACTGTATTCTATCTGGAGAAGCTTCAAATGCTGTTCAAGCCACCAAATTCATCAATTCTATCATCCCCTCCACTGTTTCCACCCAAACAGTCAGAAACACTCTCAAGGCAGCTAACCTGAAAGCTGTAACCAAGAAGAAGAAACCTCTTCTTTCACCAACTCATAGGAAGAAGAGACTAGCCTTTGCTCTGAAGCACCAACACTGGACTGTTGAGGACTGGAAAAGAGTTATTTGGTCAGATGGTCAGGAATATGTGTGGAAAAAGGCAGGTGATCCACTAGGAGACAGAGAAGTGAAAGGTACACTCAAGTTTGGAGGAGGAAACTTGATGGTGTGGGGCTACATGGGATGGAACGGAGTGAGGATTCTGTGTGAGGTGGAGGGGAGGATGAATGCAGAGCAGTATGTCTCCATTCTAGAGGAGTGTCTGCTTAGAAGCATCAAGGAGTCAGGTATTGATGAAGAGGACATCATCTTCCAGCAGGACAATGATCCAAAGCATGCCTCAAGACTGGCTACAAAATGGTTTGAAGACCATAATATCAATGTTCTATCATGGCCAGTACAGTCTCCAGACCTCAATCCCATTGAACATCTTTGGGAATTACTCAAAAGACTACTTGCTGCCTATCAAGATCCTCCAAAGGGGCTATTTGAACTATGGGAGAGAGTTGTAGTAGAGTGGAGAAAGATTACTAAGGAGGAGTGTCAGAAATTAATAGAAAGTATGCCTAGGAGGGTAGCAGCAGTTATTAAAGCCAAGGGGGGTAACGCAAAGTACTAGAATCATACAATAGCATTGGTAAAATACAAAGTCAAAAAGTGTCTCAATGAGTCACCATATTAAAATGACCATATCTTCACTTGATGACATCAGCTTCCCACGCTGTAGGGAACGGAATTAAAGCGAAGAAACAGAGCTTTTCTACCCCTCCCTATGGCTTAGTCATATTTTCACGTCCTGACTCATAAGAAAGCAATTACATGAAAAGCCACAAACATTGAGACACTTTTTTGAGCCACTGTAAAGATGGCCATAAGTGAGTGATTGAGCTGACAGCACTCGAAAGACCAACTCACACTGCGTGAGGTGCATGAATAATTTCTTGACTTGTTCGAAGTGCTCTGGAAAAAGGTGTGAGTCGAGGATTGTGTTTTCGGTGATGTCAAAGTCTTCACGCCTGGACAGAACACGAATCAGCCCAAAAATATTATCAAAATTGTGCCTTGGACATACTCGAGATGGAGGCGCTGCGCTTAAACCATCAGTGCTTTATAAAAGTCAGAGATACGTGGTGTGAATGCGGGACGTGCATGCTCGAGAGATAGGCTGTCGTCAACCTGACGGCGTCAGACACGACCAAGCATTGCCATGGTTTTCTTGAGCGAGCTCTTGAGGTGGCACCCAGAGGAGATCAGCACAAGTGCGTGCGCACACGACACAAGGTTCAAAGCTCACCACAGAGAGGGACCCATGCGCAGAATCACGTTCATGGCCGTTTCGCGAGAGGAGCTTGCGGGTAGCAGTGTACTTCAAGTACTGGATGATGGGGTGTGCATCAATTATCATATCTGGGACTTCACCTGATGCAATTGCAGCAGTCAACCAGCGCTGTTTTTCGGGATCGTTCAATTGTTGCAGCCAAAAAATAAGGAGAGGAACCAAGAAATACCTTCCAAATGTTGAGCACACTCTTCTCCGTTTGCTGTCCACCCTTTCGTCGGGTGATCATGATGAATTCATCCACCTCGTGGCACCATCAGCCAGGACATGGAGCTCAGAAGGGCGTGCAACTTACCCAAGCTTTAGCATCATTGATGGCCACCAAACACGGGCCTGTTAGTACGAGAGATGATCAGCAAGCATCAATTATTACACATACGGAAACTCACCGCTTGCTTACACCACCAGTTCCTCATCATCCTGAACATTTCCAGCCATGTGAGCACCATCGTCGTCCATGTCGTCGTCCATGATGCCCCCATCACTGCCATTGTAGGCATCCTGGAAGGAACAGGCCAGCTGGCTTGTGTCACGCGACGCAAGCAGATCGACGTCATCTCCAGATCCTGGGGGACAGGCTTGTGGGTGCATGGGTGCATGGCCTGCCGGCACGCGGGAATTCACAGCTGGGAGCAGCACCGAGGATGGAGAACTGGCTTCTGGGATGGTGGGTGTGGTGGTAGGAGGCACTGTACTGCAGACAGAATGCCAAAACCAGTGAGAATCACATAGGGAAAAACACGCCCAACATACTTTGGACTCGGAGGCACTGCGGCAGCGAGGCGCTCAATCAGGTCCGCCTTTTTCCCTCGCGTATTCAACCCATGCTCACGGCACAGCACTTGCAGCTGCTTCACGGTGAGGGTTTTGCTGCAGGAAGGGAGCATCAGCGTCACTACACACACTTTGTCAGTGACAAGGAGTCTGAGTCATGGACCTTGTAGTGCCATTGCCTCCGGCATGCAATGGTACTGCATACGGAGGATTCCCTGGGACACAGTAGTTTGTTAGTGTAGTGTACATAATGCAATATGTTTAAAGAAAAATCAAACTCACCTCGTCAATGGGAAGAGTGAGGACTTCGTATGGGCCCAAGTCCTCCTGCTGGCATGAGTCAGCGAGCGCTTGTCAGGGAAAGCAGGGCACTCACCACTTTGGGGGGTTGAGTTGCCAAGTCTGGTGGGTATTGGTGATGGTGCGCTGTGATTGGACAGCGCAAGCAAGTCCAGGTCGATGACAGCATCAGAGCCAGTAGTAGTACTGGCGCCGACGGCCATTGGATGGGCGTCCATGAGAAGTGAGAAAGATGTGATTCGTGTGAGCCATGAAGTCGTCGACCTGGTGAATGACGAGGGAGACGGTGGCGGGTGTTTTGTCCTAGGGCGGGATTCCCTTCCCAAAAAGGACATTTCTGGTCGATTCCTGGGGAAACAGCCAGGTGTTAAGACCGTACTCAAGTAGTATCGGATCCGAAGGGCTTCGGCCTCAGCTCGTGCACTGTGCCCCTTTCCCGAGTCTTGCCCCGTATTTCAGAGAGCTAAAGTATCGCGTCTAGTGAGACGGATAAGTATCGTAACGGATAAGTCTTGTATCGCAACGGATAAGTATTGCAACGGATCCGTTAAGACTTCCGGATATCGAACGTATAGAGTAACGGCTAATCCGGATTGGATCCGGACTAGAAACTAATGGGCAAGGACCGTCCGAAGACAGAGGCGGATATGTAGACTATAGGAATCTATCCTAAGTCTCGGAATAGACAAGAGTAGTGTACTCAAGTCTGGACGGATAACGGAGGGACTTAGAGTCCAGACGGAATGAGTGCAATCTAAGATGATATTCGAACTGATCTACTACAGCGCATATACAAAGGTTTATATACTACGGATAGCTAACGGAATGATCAATAAGCAAAGGTGCAAGGCTATGTACGAAAGTATAAGCAAAGTCTAAGTGGAGCGTATTGGTAAGTCGGATGGATCACGAATCATGAACCGGGAATGAAGTACAAGTAAAAGCGGATTCATAAGTGTAGCAGATCAGTAAGCATAGCGGATCAGTAAGCAAAGCGGAAGTAAAGGATAACCGGTATACCGGTGTACAGGAATACCGAAAGGAGATGAACGATAGTTAGAGTTATATGAACAGGAAATGAAATAAGAATCAAAGCGGATCTGTGGACCGGACGACGGATATGTTCATCGGATCTGGATCGGATCTGAGATCCGGATCATCGGATTTGTAACCGGATATATGGTATATGACACCAGGTCACGTTTCGACCGTGATTTTGCCTGCCAATCACGCACCTAAAAGCACGATTACCTGCCAAAAACATCGCCTGGGGTTTCCAGATCCTTGATCGGTCAAAGTAAAGGGATGCTCAATTCTAAAATGTCGAGTTCAGTTCATTTCATTTGACGTTATTTATGTAGTAAACAGTTTCATTTCAGCTCTGTAAATTAGTTCCGAGGCCGGAAAAAGGCCTGACAGAGACCTGTCTCCCAGTCAAACATACTGGTTAACATTCTCAGAGTCAGCAATGATTAATGAACTACCATGCTGACAGTGACAGACAACACCTTCCCTGCCGGTTTCAGAACCAAGTCCAGCATGACGAAAATCACGATCAGGCCAACTCAATGATAAGTCGAAGAACTCTTGGCACTTTTGCCACTGGTGGTAGGGGCCACGAGGAATAGGTTCAGATGTAATGAAGGAGATAGCGCGAAAGCCTGCACCCATCCTATGGAAATATTGTGAGTTGTTGGTCGTGATCATTGTCCTCGAGATCTTGATTGTCTGGAGAGAAAATCTGCTTATAAGCCTCCTGATTGTGCCTAGCTATGGCCAGTGTACTGTTTAGAACAGCATTCAATGTGAGTTGTCCTGTCGTTGTCACTGCATGTCGATCACAGTCGTTTCGAAACGTTGAACATTGATCAACAATGATAACGCGTGGTTCACAACTTGCTGAGCGACGGCCGGCTTCTGGCCCTGGGAATACCGTAACAACTGGCAGTAAGTGTCGGTAATCAATGTTGTTACTACATAAATAATGTCAAATGAAACGAACTGAACTCGATATTTTAGAATTGAGCATCCCTTAAGTATTGCAAATGTGAATCGAGTACAAGTACATGAGAAAATGTGACATAATTGCACATGTGCACTCTCTCGGCCCCTAGGCGTAATCGCTCCCCGAACTGTGCCTTAATCATTGTATATTTTGCTGTTCTACCATGTACTTAGACTGGTGACCAGCCCCTCTATGAGACAAACCCTCAATAGAGGGACTGGTAAATCTGGGTTTGAATTTGGATAGTGCGCGCTTTGGAGTAATCACATGACCTGTAGCCGATAAGAAAACTGAAATTTTCGACGTGAATATTTGAAATGTTGAAATTAATGTTTGATTCATATTGATGCGATGCAAACGCGGTCGCGTCATTAATGTATGTATCTACTCTACAACTCCAATGGACGTGAACTCTATCATCCAAGCTGTGCGGGAAGCCTCGATGGAAAGACTAGATTCATTTGCTTGTTCGCTAATATGGCAAGAACGGCTCCCTACCGACTATATCGAAACCCTCAGTGACAAGGATAAGACGGATGTGTTACGCGCTTGCCTGCTCGTGTACATCCTCACGGCTACAACCATTGTTCCACAAGTATTCCAGCTAGAAGCCATTCTTGCAACATTGAATGGCGGTGACAGCATAATTACAGCCGGTACAGGCTGCGGAAAGACCTTGTGTCTCATAATTCCTAATCTATTTCGTCCGGACGCTATCAGTGTGACGATTTCACCTCTGAAATGTCTCCAGATCAGTATCAATCAGCATCGAGAGGTCCCCGTCATCCCAGGACCATCCTTGAGACATTTTCCCCTTAAGAACAGGCGCTTAGGACCAGTACTATCTCAGAAGAAGCCGAAGTTTGAATTCAAATCATAAATAGGGCTGTCCGAGTGCAACGTGACGCTGCCCTGCAGCGGCCAGTGGAACAGAGCTGATCGCTGCCGGAGTCGACGAGCAATGTTGACACGTTCGGTATGTAATCGAGAACTTAGCAAAGACTTATCTAACTCCCGAAAAGGCTTTTCAGTCATGTGATTACTCCAAAGCGCGCACTATCCAAATTCAAACCCAGATTTACCAGTCCCTCTATCGAGGGTTTGTCTCATAGAGGGGCTGGTCACCAGTCTACCATGTACTAGTCAGACCAAAAGAGAAGGAAGACAGTCGTTATCCGCACCTGGGTCCCTATTTAGAGTGTCTTATGTATGCAATGTCAACAGCAACCCTGCCCGCGCCCTCTGATCATCTACCATCGCCATCGCCATCACACTCACACCCTCTCTGCCCGTTTGCACGTAATTACTTCCTGTGCAAATGAGTCTACTTGGGACAAAGGGCCCATTAGTGTCGTCTTCAACCGCCACATTTTGCGTTCGTCGCTGTCACAAGACTAGTCGTATCTAGGTGACCTCATCAACACAAGGTACTACAGCATTTTCCATGAACTTTCCTCTACGATATACTCTTACTCTTCGCGACCCAGCACCTCGCACTGCATTCATACGAACAACCCAGATAGGTAATACAGTGATGACCGGTTGACCAGGAAGCGGACTCATTCAAGTTGTCTTATGGCTTTCACTCGCCTGTTTCACGAATCACTGCCATCAATTCAATGCTATTCCTTCTTTCCAGTTCCTCGTACCCCATCCGCTATTTCCCTCGCACTTTATTCATTTTCACAATCATGATTTCCACATTCGCCCACGTCAAGTTCAGATGTCAAAGTGGTTGTGTCTCCTTCTCCTCCTTTCTTCGTTATGCTCTGATAGATGATAGTTCTCGAATGGATTCGATGACTGTGAAATCCTTGGGGCTATTAGCCGTCTGAGCTTAGACACGCTGCTTTCACTTTCCTGCTTCACAGAACTTTCGTATCGCGTTCCACATGTTTGGCCCAGATGGATGATTGCACAGTTTTTTGTCTTCAGACAACGGGTACCTTAGTGATACTTTGTCAAGTGCTCTTTAGTTCCCGCTCAGCACATCGCATATCCTTGCCATGCGCATCCGTGATGGATGGAAGTACTCGAGCCGTAAGTTTTTTGAAAACCATCATACTCCATATCGTTAAATCATGCTTCAGCACAGACGATTGCGGACGACGACATGACTATCTGACAGTCACGGTAGTCAGCAATGGCTTGGTTCAATCAGATGATCGGCCCCCAATCAGTTCACTAGTGGCCTCCAGGATGTCGACACCCTACTTCTACCCTTCACACATGATTCGGCACTCCTTTCCTGCGGCACAGATTGAAGATGATGGTGGACAGGCGGTCTTGCCGATATGACACATTATCAGCCATCTGGGGTTTCACAACTCCCTCTTGCGTCCTCTTTTGCTTTACACGATAAAGCCAGTGCGATCTGATTAAAGTAGGGATGTCAGAATATCATGGTCTGCGCCACCCTTGGCACCACTTTCCTCCCGTTCCCAGGGTCTAAGAGACCCGGTTTCCTTGTAGAGCGCAACTGGTCTGTGAGACCCCCCCTCTCGCGAGGTCATGAGACCTCTCTGAGTATTGTGAGTACCTCTCCCCTCGTGTAACCTCTGTTGTCAGTCTCGGTGCTCCCGCTCCCCCTCTTGGCCCTCCCCTAGTAGAGGCTTCTGCGAGACCTCTACATAGCCTCTGTCAGTCTCAGTGCTCCCGTTCCTCCTCTTGGCCCTCCCCTAGTAGAGGCTTCTGCGAGACCTCTACATAGCCTCCTCACCCTCGTCCACCCTCCTCTGCACCTCTAAGCGCTCCTTGATAGTAGATACTCGTGTGTATGTTTTTTTACTATATTCGTATGTCATAATACTATTCCCTGCACGATGCGCCCAACAATTAAGCACTTATATTTGACTCATTTCACCCAAGGAGATCACTCATGTAATAAGTCAACAAACAACATGTTTATTTTCAGCGGCACAAAACATACATTGCGAGAGATGGAACATGGTATGGTACGAGGGGAAGACAGCGGGAACAGCATGATTTTCGCAGCAAGACAATAGGCACCTCACAATTACCTTCGAATGGCGGCTCCTTCACGTTGTTCTTGCTCTGTCACCTGACCAGGTAAGGTGAGTGACATATTGGCAATGGGACTCCGGGTACTGTGGCGTCCATCTCCTCGAGGAGGCTGGCGCTGATATGCACGCTCGTAGCCAGCATGACCCTCGCGATTTGTGGGATGCATGTATTCTCCACGAATATCCAGTGGGGGAGGTCCACGCAAGCGGTCATCAAGAAGTTCACGGTCTGGGTACCGCGCATCACGATCTGGGTACCGTGCGTCGTGGTCTGGGTACCGCGCATCACGATAGTATGATCGCCCATACCCGGTGGCATCACGATAGCCTGTGCTCCGGTCGCCGTAATACGGATACTCCCTGTGATAAGGGTAGTCTCCTCCTGGTTGTGGTCGTCTGGTATACGCATGTCGGTCTAAGTCCTCGTGGTACATGTACGCACTGCGTGGATCATCGTTGGGGGTGGCGACGGTCATCAAGTAGTGCAGGAGAGTTGTCTCGGCGAGGGTGCAGGTCACGGCCATCATTGAGTGGGAGGTCATGGATGTCGTTTGCGTTACGAGCCTCCCATGATTGACCGCGATTGTGAGGACGCCAATTGTCGTGAGGCTCGCGCAAGTGTGTGTTGTCTGCCCCGCGTGGGTCAGCATGGTGAGAGTCTGGTACATTGTGGCCAGAAAGTGAGGGGCTGAGACGCGTGTCCTCCGATGACGAGTGCAGCAGATTTTGAGGTAGTGGGAGAGGGGCGTCTGGGACAAGGACAGACTGCCCATCATCTGGTGCAGGCTCTGCAGGGTGATCTGAGTCGTGTGCGGGAGATGGAACTGCCGGAAGAGTAGGTGTTTCTGATGAATGATCCGCAGAGGTCTCGGGGTGTATGGCTCCATCGTTGTTCCGCAAGTCTTCGTCTTCTTGCAGGAGACGCATGGCCTTGGTCAGAACAGGTTGCCTTCCCTTAGGCACGGGACGTGGACGTGGCACTGGGCTCGTGTTAGTATGTTTTAACATGTATGAGTAGCAAATACCTTTTTGAACATCAGGAGGTCCATCGCGAATGCGCTTTGCTGCATTGTCTGTATAGTCATAAGTCAGGATCACAGCCGAACTGCGATAATCATAGAAGACTCACCTATAGCAGGACGTGATTGTTGTTCGTCCCCTGAGGATTCCACCATGACAGGAGACGAGTGCCCTCCTTTGGCGCGAGCTTTGCCAGCAGCCTTCGCACTTGGCTTCTTCCCGATGACCATCTTCCCTTCTGACTCCTCGATCGATCGTACACGTTTCTTCGTAGCTTGCGCACCACCTCCAGCCTTCAACTTCCGCTTCCGCGAGCGTAAATCATCATAGTCCTCGTCATCCTCACTGGGTATCTCGCGATCAGAACCATTGAGAGGCTCCTCCTCCTCCTCATCATCATCATCAAGCTCGTCAACACCATCTGGACTGGACCGGACTTCTATCACATCTGGTTTGTCAACCTCTGTCACAACCGGTTTGGCAGGGGGGCGCTTCGCAAGCTTGAATGGACGTGATGGAGGAGGTATAAGTACTTCAGGACGCATTTTGGTTTTGCGGTGCATGGCAGTCGTAGAGTCCATAGCTGCGATATCTGTGTCGCCATCAGTCTGTGTACGAGATGAGGGGACCTTCGACTTCTTCTTCCTGGTTGCGGCAGAGCTAGGTTGAAGGCGTGCAGGGCCTTTATAATCAAAAGTCCCGTTAACGAACATGCGCCTCGCGTTCGGAAAGGGAGAGTCTGCAGGAGGTGCCTCGCCAATGATGACGGGCTCCTTGGAGGCTATCACAGCAACTGTCGAGGCATCATGAGTTAAAGTGATTTCAAAAGGCTGTAGCACGTACCTCCAATGGCTTTTGTTACTTTGACAACGCGCATTGTCTTTGCCTTCAATGCGAGTGCGAGTACATTGACCTCGCGTTGCGTGAGCCCTGCAACACCTTTACTCCGTGAATTACTGTTGTGAGACTCTCCTGGCATCAAACTTAAGTGCGCGGGGTACCCCTCAATACGTAGGTGATCATTAGCGAGTGAGCTAGGCATCAATATCCATGGGAAGGGTCTATCCGAAAACTTGCCACCGAGGTCCGCTGGGGAAAATTGTCAGTATCTCACTGTGAGATGTGATGTGCTACGAACCAACTTGTTTGACTAGCCCAGCCTTGAGCGACTTTAACGCATCCTTCTCTTCGCCTACATCAGACGAGCTCACATCCAAGACCTCTATCGGTGCCTGCTCCTCGTCCCCTTCAGTGGTCTTGAAGGTCTGTTCCACGGCAGCAAGTGACATAGTATTGTAAACATGGGCTTTCATGTGCCCGATGATGACATGGTCACTGGCTCGGCAGCGCCTGTCGAAGAACTACAGAGAGTATTAAAAATTGTGAGAAACGAAGAATTTCGAGGTCGGTGACACTTACGCCACCAGCACCAGGCGTCATGTGAACATGGGCCGAGTGATGCATCTTCGTTGACAATATTGCCACACATGACCAGGGCAGCCTCAAAACCTTGCCTGGTAGCAGCTCCATCAAGCTGCAGGTAGGGCACTCAGCTCGTCAACAAAATATTACAACAACCTATCACTCACGATGCTTCCTACCCTCCTGGTAAGCTTCTGAAATGTTTGTGTGCGCTGCGCGATGGTTTGAGGAGCATCTGACAGCATGTCGAGTTCTTCGTAGGTATCGAGGATATCCTGATAAGAATCTGGGTAGGTGTTTTTGAAGTGCTCGTAGCACTGACGGCGAATACCAGTGCCTATAAAATAAATAATCAGCATGGAGTGAATAGCGTGCAGAAAAAACGGATCATTTACTTGGTGTCATCGAACCATCCTGGGGAGGAGCATCTTCACCGAGCCTTGCAAGTTCCTGGCGCATGCGGTCCTTGAAGTACCCCGCATAAAGGTTCCAGTAGTTGGTGTTATTGATTGCTCGACCTCGACTCTTCATCCACAGGCTGATTACCTGGTGGGAGGGCATGTTCGTATTCTTTGCAGTGTCAATGACAACGGGCATCCAACGCAGTGAAACCTTCTTCAAGCGCAGAGTTTGTCTCTATTGAACGTCGACCAGCAACAGGTGCACTGTCATCATCCATTGCAAAATCAGACTCGACACGAGATCCGCTGGTTGACGGACTGAACGTCACTGCGCGGTGACGTGGCCCACCGGCAGCAGGCGGAGCCAAAAATTCTCCAGGCTTGATGGGAGTCGGCGGGATGATATGTGTCGTTGGTAAGGAGTTCACCGGCGCTATGGACGAAAAATTCCAGGGCCCATCTTGCGAACCTCCCTGAGAGCTTTGACCTGCAGGCATGAGAAGAGGTGAGGTCGGTAACTGAGAATACGAAGCCAGCGGGCTAGGTGAGAGTCTGGGAATTTCCGCAGACCACAAAGACTGGGCCTCGGACGGCATTGTGAGGAGGTTAAAAGGACCCATGGAGCCATACTGGGGCTGCTGGTGCTGCTGCTGGCCAGTGGGTGCCAAAGTGTCAGCAAATAGATCTTCCACCCGCACAGGGTGCTGAGCAGGCACATCCTCGACCAGAGGAGAGTCATGGCGGCTATTTGAAATAGAGTGCATGGAATCTAGCAGCAAAGGTAAAGTCAGACGTCTGGTAGAAAAGTTTCGATGAAAAATTACCAGAAATGACACTGGGAGTGCAGGCTGCTTGACGTCGAATAGCAGCATCCCTCGCAATACCAACGTCCCGTGCTGTTGGCTTGATTGTGCTCCGCAGTCTTGATGGAGTGAGCTCTGTTGGCGTGTCCTTGTATCGACCACCTCCAAACTGTTCTTGGACATATCCTTCCTGCACGTATCCAGAGCCTGTAGTAGCAGACGACGATGCAGGAAGGTATGTGGGAGGTGAGGACGCCCGGTCATCCGGAGGGTCAGAGTAGTATTCTGATAGCTTAAGCAACATGGCCTTCGCGCAAAATCAGAAAAATTGATATGTAACAATGAAATCCCTTACCTGACTTGCTGATGCAACTGGGAATCCTGTAGGCGAGCGAACAAAAAAAAAGTCAGGCCTCATACTTATGGTAAATTTTACTGTGGTGCGAAGTCCTTGATTTCATTCAGACAAATCAAGTAAGGACAACCGGCAGGAGTATAGAAGCGAATATCAACGCACGAGACATCGTGGAGGTCCACCAAGGAGGGTGCAGAGGGTGATTTGGTAGGCCTATTGGAGGCTTCAGAGGCTCCAGAGCGGTCTTGGAATGGAATGACTAAAGGCCGCGCAGAGGAAGCAATAAAATTGAAACCTATTCATATCCAAGACAATGGGATGTCAGAATTGGGTTAGAAATTCAAGCATGAACTACGTACATGTGCTATTTACATTTGATGTTAGGATAGACTCTTGATCAACGCCTAAGGCGCTTCACAGGGCGACTATCAATCTCGCTAACTTGGGACTCCTCGTCTCATCGTCGTCATTGTCAGCACTGTTGTCATATTCAGAGCCGGATGTTCCACCCTTGACTGAAGTGATGGGAGGGATAAGGTTACTGGTGCGGGTGACAGATGGTTTTGCGGACCGCCTCGAGAAGCTGGGCGGGGTGGTGCCGTGTGATTTCCACAACGACTTGGGCACGACGACGGGAGGAAGGTGTAGAAGGAGGCAGATGAAGACGGGGAAGACGGGGAAGACCCTTTTGGTCAATGCGGCCGTCAGCAAACGCACGTCGCCCACAGGAGTGCATGGAGCAAGCTAAGGGGGCCTCTCCAATGACAACGGGGTCTTTTGAGGTGGTGAGACGCATACGGGCAGCAATCACTCGTAACCGCTCGGATGGTTAAGGTGCCTGTCTTGAGGTGATTGATGATGTTTGGCACGATGCGTTGGTTGAGATCGTGGGATGCCTTTGGTGCGACAGAAAGTGGATCGCAGCTCACCGGGCATCAAGGTCTCATCAGGGTAATTGACAAGAACATACCCGAGGCGAGCTAGTTCTTTCGGGAGTGATTTCCAGGGGAAGTCAGCACCTGTGCGCCCACGCAGTTCCCCGCCAAGTGATGCTGAAATAATGTTAAGATTAGTGCAGATGTATGGCGATTGTTCTTACCAACAAGCGCCCTTATCCCACCCATGATACAGGGTATCCCTTCGAGGCTCTTCCAAAGTTCTTCTTCAGGGAGTCGGGAGCCTTCGCTAAGTTCAGCATCCTCTGTCGACACAGAGGCATCCACAAACTAGAAACAGGTCAGCAAAATCTGAACATCTAACTACCAGTACTCACAATCCGAGTGACAGAAACATGTTGCAAGTCTGTGAGCGTGGCGGCATCGACGAGGTGCAATGATCTTGATGTACCATGTTGCGAGTCCGTGAGCGTGGCAGCATCGACGAGGCACAATGATCTTGATGTAGTACTGCTGGACGCGGCCATTTTGCAGGAGGCGGTGTCACGATAAACGAAGTATCAAAGTACCAGCTGTAGACACTAGTCAGTGATCAATGAATAATGTGTAAACCATGGGCGAAAGAAAACTTTCGAATCAGGCCGATTACAGTAAGTTCGAGAAGCTCAATGTTTGCAACACATTGGAAAATCGTACTTGAAGAAGCACAGGGTCGGTGTCAATTGTGACAGCATGTTCTAGTGCCTGCTCATTTATGGAGGCCAAGAGGGCGGCAAGAGCCTCCTGCGAGAGCCTCTTGCAAGACCTATCATGAGAAGGCCTGGTGGGATTTCAAATACAAAGAGCCAAGGGGAGCGTCAATACTGAAAGTGAATTGCATGCGCTTAATAGTTCTGGGGCGGGCATTCTGGACCATGACAAGGGTGGTGTTTGAAATTGAGCTACACTATGAAACAATGTCTATCTACACTACGCTGAGATCGAGAACGAGGCGATATAGCAATTGCCGGAAGCCCTCCATATCATCCTCGTGCAGGCCTGTAGAATGAAAACCTCGTAGACTGCCATAATTGCAGCTAGTACCCAAACTCCGCAGTCATAGCCATTCGTCTGCAGAGGTTCGAGCTAGAAAATGTAGTTAGCGAGGGCCTCAGATTTCATGACAGATCAATTTACAATAAGGGGACGAGCTACCCATCCTTGAAGATCGAATGATACTGCAGGGTGGCGTTGACGTGCAATAGATAGTAGACGAGACACAAGTGTCATAATGGCCTACATGGATGATGTCAATGTTTCCGCCTGTGCCATGATAAGTAGCTGAGCCTCACCTTGACGTCATGTTGCCATGGCCGCTTTTCAGCAAAACTATCGAAAAGATGAAGCTCCTTGGAGGATCGGCGAATAACACAGAGTACCCAATGACCAACAGGCACTGGCCGATGAATAGGCAGAATCCAAATGTCCTTCTCCCAATAACGTGTCCACGAACTTTGACGCCAGAGCATCTCATCAGCTGCGTTGTATCTGATGCGTGGGAGGTCATGAGTAGAGAGAATGGCAATGCGCTGCGCTACAGGGATGGACATCTGGGAATCATGCAGCAAGATTGCGCAGCCATTGAGGCATACATCGTTGAGACGGGCAGTCGAGGAACCAAGGAAG
>NW_024540484.1:0-63187 GCF_016647625.1 Suillus subalutaceus | reverse complement strand
ATACAAAAGGTGATCTGTTCGAGACTTCTCTCGAAAACAACACAGTCCATTTGCGGGTGTGATGCTCGGGTTTCTCCATTTCGTCGATGACATGAGCGACGAACGTCTTTCTTGCTTCGATCGCGGTGGTGCAGACCCCCGGAACCGCAAGCCGCAGATCAAAACGTCGGTCTCAGCCCCATTCGTCATCGTCGTCGTTCCATTGGGCCATTTTCTGCTGTACGTTCTTCGGCTAGGACGATTGCTGACGCCCGCCTGCTTTTCCCCAGATCAATATCCCTCTCGCTGTCCTCCACAGCGAGATCGCATGCAGGAACGAGTCAAATGACTCTGCAAGCCCCTCAGGAGGCCTGCACGTGGGCGGAGCGCTCATCCTCGTCGCTGTGTTTACTCTCTCTCGGCCTCCTGGTCCACCTACCACTGGTGGAGGCCCAAAGATCCCTGTCAACTCGTTCTGCAACTGTTGTCCTTGCCTCATTCCCATCCGCCATCGCGACTGTGACATCGGAATGACGTCCATCACTACTTTGACGCCCTCTCCTGATCTCCGCACCCAGCTCACCACTGCTACAGCAGGGTCTACTGCTGAACATGGGTCTTTCTGGAGTGTGGCTGGCACAGTCGAAAATGTCGATGGGCCATCAGGGTCCCTGCCTCTCCCACTCCACTTTCGATCAGATGGAGAGCCAGAAATCGAGCATGTTGAAATGTGAGGCTGTTGTTCCCCTTTCCTTTGCTTTTCGGTGGGCTGAATCCTTGCATCGTGCAGCTACAGTATGGCTGGAAAAGCCCTGAAGCAAAAGTGTGTCCAACTTGGCCTCCCTACCTCTGGTAACAAGACAGTCCTTCGTGAACGACTGGAGGAATTTAGTCATAACTGCGATGCATGGGACAGGTGCGTCGGAGCAGTCTGCTCAAAATAATGTTCACTCATCCATCTCCTTCCCAAGGCTCAACCAGGGGCTCACAAGGCCCACAAGGGCCCATGAGTGCGTTTGACGAGCAAGCCCAAGGCAGCCAGCCGCCCAAAGCAATCTATGCAGCGCCGCGAGCAGCTGCTTGGCATGACAGCATCTGACGCTGCAGCCACCGACGTCAGTCGGTCCAAGGACACACGGACGGCACCAGAAATCAGCGCACTGCTGCCTTGGATGAGTACTTTGTGCTCACTCTGGCTTTGTCCCACTGAACTGAATACACTGGCGGGCAGGCTGATACCATCACCAGCATGTATCCGTATGCACTGACGGACGGTATGCCCATGCCAGCAAGCACCCCAAACCCGCCTGCTCTTAGCAGCAACACCACGCCGCAATCTTTTCCCTGCTCATGGCCTCTTGGAAGAGGCCATCATCCAGAACATGGGCACGAGGCTCGTCGAAATTGTTCAAGGTGCCCTCCAGCCAAGTGCTGCTGGTTTGTCTCCATCTGTTCGACCCCAGGTGGCTGAAACGGTGGACATGGTGAGTGGCTATTTCCCCCACATCGCTCTATTCGAACTGACAGTAGCATGTTTGAGCAGGGTGCGAGTGGCGCAGCTACAACTGCCTGCCAACAACCTCCTTTGGAACCAGGCAGCTTGAACAAGCTGCGCATTCTCAATCTCAGGGACGACACTATTCTCCAACTGGCGGATAATGACATCCCAGATCCCCCTGCTGTCAGCTTCACCAATGATATACTACGTCTCAATGCAATGTGGGACGACCACACGACGCACTGGAAGAACGAGTCCATCATCACCATTCAAGGCCACCCCATCGCTATCACGTCCTGGCCATTGCTCTACCGCTATGGTCATGATCAGCAATGGAAGGGTACGAAAAGCAAGTGGACCGACTGGCGGGTGAGTGCCTCTATCACAACTTCCCTTCCTACTTCTGATCCTCCTTCTGGTTGTGCAGGATGTCATTGAACGCTACAGGCGGGGCACCCCAGATCAATTCTGGGCAGACTTTACGGCTGACAACGGTGAGCGGATGAAATTCACTGCCATTGTCCACAAACTTTGTGATGAGCGCAAGGCAGAACATGCTGCACTGGTGGAGCGTGCTCACCGAGAATTCCATGCCGAGTTCAACAACCTTTTCACTTACCGGCGAGGAGGAGAGGAGCAGGTGATGACGAAGCCATCTGCCATTGCGAAGAAATACATCGAATTGACGACTGGACTTGTGGTCCATGACTGACGATGGACAGTAACTAGTAGTAATACCATAGCTTTCTGTGAATAATGATCAATGCTACACGTTCTGTTGACTTGGAGGCTCGGAGTAAGCTTGTGTGCGTGTGTGTTTGTTTGAACACATTGAGGAAAAAAGGGGCCATACTTCAAATAAGGGGCTCTCGCTTCAATCTCACCATCTCCCATATCAACCATAACTACATCGTACACCAGACTCATTCAAACACAGGCAAGGTAGGCCTCATGGATGACAGGTACCACGATACTGACAGATCAGAATAGCATCCACAAGCATGTCAACACCAGTCACAAACAACGATACTAAAACTAGAGTGATGGGCGACGGTGATGCAAAGTCCAGAGCCCGAACTTATGATGGATGTCGAGATACACGACAGTGATGTTAGGCACTTTGCCCAGCTTGGCTTCGCGCTGTCAGTCAAGGACCTCGCAAAACAACACGGATTTCATGAAAATGCTATTCGGAACGTTTACATGCAACTGAACGGCTATGCAGAGGCAATGGAAGTCATCGAGGAGATGCGGGATGCTGCAGAGGAGAAAGCTGTGGCCGCGATACTGAAAAGAAAGGAGGAGGACATCAAGGAAGAGGAAGAGGAGTAAACATTCAATGCCATCAATACAAGTAGTATCTATGTCCCAGCCCGCTACAATATGACACCTTTGAAGTTCTTCCTCCAGCGTCCGAGTTCAAAAGAGTCCTTGTCGACACCTTCACAATCAGTCTTTGAAGTTCTTCCTCCAGTGTCCATCCAGTCTTTAAAGTTCTTCCTCCGGCGTCCATCAGTCTTTAAAGTTCTTCCTCTGGCGTCCAAGGTCAAAATTGTGCAAGCAGACAATCAGTCTGGAAGACGATGTGCACCAAACCACTCTGAGAAGGGCTTCCTCCAGCGTCCAAGGTCAGAATTGCGTGAGCAGACAATCAGTCTGAAAGATGACGTGCACCAAACCACTCTGAGAAGGGCTTCCTCCAGCGTCCAAGGTCAAAACTGCACAAGAAGACAGTCAGTCTGGAAGATGATGTGCACCAAACCACTCTGAGAAGGGCGCCTACAGTCTTCCTTCCTCGAAAGCAACACCAAAGATGGAGGACAAGGACTTAGGATCTGGGGCCCGAGTTATGAATATTGATACCACAGGGGATCACCATGCTAAGAATCTGCTTCCCGGACCACATGGGTTTTGGCACGATGATAACAGGTATTGGTATACTGCCGTCTCAGCCAGGGACCTACAACAAGATGTTCTGAACCTGGTTCCAGTCCATGGGGAACCCATGCTATTTGCGACAGTTCAGCATATGTTTCACTCCGTGGAATGCCCAGGATTCAGCGTCCAAGGCCAAGAGAGTCCTTGTTGACACCTTGCGTGAACAGACAATCGGTCTTCGAAGTTCCTCCAGCGTCTGAGGCCGAAATAGTCCTTGTTGCTAAGAAAATGCGCTATACAAACAGTGACTGGTAAAATGCAAGGCAAAGAAAGGGAAAATAATGTAATGTAGTACGGACGGCGAGCAGAGTTTAGCCACAGGAACAGCATCTCCCGCACTGAGAGCACTTCACCATCGGCCGTCTGTTAGGGTTCAGGAATTGCTCCCTTGGCTCAGTGGGATCATCATTCGAAGAAATGAGATACTTCACGATTGTCATGTTCGTAAATTCCACACTCCACCCTCCCCACTCGCAGATTCTCCGCAGTGACCAACTGCTTCTCGACATGCAGGAACTGGCACCCCCCCCCTCCGGAACGAATGTGTGCCATATGGAGTAGGGTCGATGTCAACATCGAGGAGGTTGTTCCGAAAAAGCTCCAGGAACTGCTCAGAGGACTGACGAGTTGAGCGTGAATCATAGTAAGCTGTCAGACAATTGACATACCATGGGACTATTGGCCTCTGAGATTCGGTCACCTGAAGCAATCTTTCGAAAGAGGTAGCCCGACGTGACTTTCGACTCCTTCAGCCAGGCAGCAAGTGCTCTCACTGGGCAGAGGTGTGCCTCGGACGATGAAAAGGGCCAGAGGTGAAACGGTTTGATGTCTAGGTAAGTGGGCACATCCATGAGTCAATAGTTCACGGTCAAGAGTGGAGTCACATACCGCCATTTTGATGAGTTTGCAGAAGGGAAGGTGTAGCACTATCTGGGTATCGTGCACGTGAAGATCGTGTACCTGTATCTTCAGAACCTCGTCAAAACGAAGCATGCATATAAATGCCACAGTATAGGCAGCTGACAGAAGCCGCCGTACACGCCCACCACCCCATCAACTCAGGTCATTACCAGAGCCACCACGCACGCGCTCGCCAGGCTGGTAGGCACGAATGGTCCAATTTTGGGGAGGTGGTTGTAATGATACAGTTTTAGCAATATTTCCTGTCAATTTCGCTAATCAGTCAATTTCAGAGCTGGGGGCACCCAAAAACTCACCGAGGGTAATAGCCCGGGCACTGTTTGCAACCTCGCCCGCTTGCACCTATGAAGAAGAGAAGGTGAATCATGCGGGCAAAGGGAGAAGAACAATACTACCTTGCGCCTGCGGAGCGAGCACATGTAGGATGATACCTCAATGGAAATGGAAGGGTTTCCAACCATCAGCCCACCTCCAATATCCAACTCGTGCCATGTCGGATTGCCTAGACCACTAAGCCTCCCAAATGCGTATGTCATGGACGCCCGCATCTTCTGTGCATGCCCATAGGTGCCCCGCTCGACATGAGATGGCTTGGGTGTGCCGTCGAGGTTGATTGAGTCACACCTGCCGCAGAAACACGTTGACCATCAGCAATTGGTCATACTGGATGGAACCATATCACTCACGCACTCATGATCCAGGCCACGATCAACCACGGTGTATCAGACCATGGCTTTTTGCTGAAAAAATCTTCACTCGGCCCCAAGAGATGGAGGCCTCTGAGAAAGGACACACACGAGTTCATCAGCCTGTCAAGGATGAGTGCCACTTTGGCCGTTAACAAGAAAGAACCTCCCACACCTCTTATATTTGGCATTGGTGCCCTCCGTGACACCCTTTGAGGCCTCCATCAGCGTGGACTGCAATGTCGTATCGATCGAGCTGGTGCCAACTGCGTGACACGACTCTGAAGTAGTGGACGTGATGTTCGTGTTGCTCTTGCGTGGTTCAGCGAGCATAGTCTCTTGTTCCGCAGTGAAGTCCTCGGTGATGTCGTCCATTTCAGGACTGCTGACAGTAGCAGGCATGAGCAGGCCATGCAGACCCAGAAAGCTCTGGACAGCGTCGATGATAGTTGCCATTGTCAGTGGTCAACGTCCGAGTTGAAGAGGGCTGAGACCCCTTTGTTGCCAGGCCAATTTGCAATTTGGCGGGTCTCTGATATGCAAAATGCAAACAATCAGCATGCGGGACAGTAGAAGGATGCCTCATGGTTGACATAACAGAGCGAAACTTGATAAGAGAGCTGGACCGTCCTATGACTCACATGCGACCGTCTTAGCGCCCATGAGGACCGTCTTTTTCGCGTCTGGCAGGCTCTGCTTTCCCTCATCCCCCCTGGGCTTTGCAGGCAGTTCTGACCGTCCACCAGAGGTTTCTTTGGCAGAAAAAGACAGTCTCACCTGCGTGACATCGTGAGCCCACATTCTTCCAAGAACAGTGGCTCACCAACAGCCCAACGGCACTCGATCGTCATATCAAAATCAGCGGCACTCTGCGAGTCGTCAGCCCTTAGCAAGATTTATTTCAAGTTAGGTGCGTGGCAAGCAAGATTGAAGTCGTGTTACTTACCATTGCAATTGGTCGCCAAATCGCCCCGATCCCACCGGTCCAATGCTCCCGCAGCGGATCCGAACAGAGATGTCACTTAGAGATCTGCAGGAAGGGCCCAAACTTCGGGGGAGCAGAAGAAAGGAAGGTTGACGGCACACTCATGCACCATATAACATGGGACTCACCCTCCGAGCATTGCTCTCTTTTCCCCCACCACTCCATCCTCGAAATCCTGCCAGTGGTATCGATTCTGCAACCACACAGCACACTCCTTTACTACATCCGTCCGTCAGCAAAACACGATGCCTTCGGTGAGTAACGCAAACCACCTACGATCCTCGATTTCCGCCCCTTGCCGTTCCGTGATGCGTGGCGTGTCAGTGTTCCGCGCTAGCCTAGCGCTCTTGTTTTCTCTTGCGTCCCCCAATAGAACCGGTTGGGGTTGCCAGGGGTTGGCTAGAGAGGGCTGAGCAAGCGAGCAACGGTGGATCCAGATCGGAGGTGCCTTGAGCTGACGGCTCGTATGGCATGGGCCCAGGAGGAGATGGGCGGGTCACGACCAGTAACGATTGGTCACGCGTGACCCGACCGTCGTTTTTTCCGGTTTGAAACTATACTTCTGACCTCCACTCATCGCGTCCCAGACACGTGCAAAGTCACCCGATTGTCGAGAGCCTGTGGGGTCATTTTTATTCCAGGCTGTGCATACCGCACGCTCACCATTAAGGACCCAGGTACTTTATTGATGACCCAGAGCTGGCATAGCGCTATCGCGAAACGCACAAATTCTATCATGCCCTCTCTGGATTTAAAGTCTCGGAACTTACACTGAGTCAAAGCTTTTGAGTTTACGATTCTGGGCTTCTCCATGACTGCATTGTCCCTGGAGCACCAAGGTCACACCAGCGGGCTCGACTTTTATCAAGATACGACTCGTACATAAATAAGTACCACAACAAAACCCGGAATAAATAAAAACAAATTCTCCCACTCCCTGCACGCTACCCCCCATCGCAAATCAATCACATCGAGCATCTCCTGCGCTACACACTACTGCCAGTTGACACGTGGACGCGCTCCTGAAAAGCAATTGAAGTCATAGCGGTTGCCGTATCAGAGTTGGCCACGAGCTCAGCATGATATTCTCGAACACCGAGGATCAGGCGTGGTCCCAGCACAAACAATCCCACAAACTCGAATATCTCAACGAAACCACCATAAAGCTGATAGACCAGGGAATATGAGTCCTATAGAAATGATGAATGATGTTCGCATGCATGTAGAAGTCGGTGACAGCTCGACATACCACTGAGAGCGTTGAAGAGATCAAACCGATCTGGAAGCAAGAGATTGCCAAAATACTAGCACGAGCAAAATTTCAGGGGAACAAGAGAATCCCATTCATATTATGAGCTCACCACGCAAAGTAACTCACATGAGTTTTCATTAGTACCGTGAAACAGTCATCGATAATACCTCTTGTTGAGTTTTGTCGCAGTTCACGGAAGTGCTTTACAGCAATCCAAACTGCGAGACACAGTGCAATGACCTCCCATACAGTGTCAAGTATCCAAGTCATGGAACTAAGAAGTAGGAAATCCCCCGTGTAGCTAAACATGCACTGATAGGTGCCAGAGAGAACGAATTCCTCTGGTACTCGTCAATGAGCCTGATCACTTAAACATTTCATACCTAATTAAAGCTTACCCACTGAAATATGCATCGTCAATATTGCGATGAACACTGCGTTGACGATTCTGATCGCCAGGAAGATGACAATGAGAAATATCAGCACCTTTCTTGATCGCTGATACATGGCATGTAACCGAGTGATCATGATGACTTGCATGATGTTTCAGTCAAGTCAATGTCACGGAGGTGCATAGCTCACCGCCAAGTATTACATTTACAACGTCATCCATCCAATTAAGTCCGTCGTTTATGATTAGGCCTGACAAATACAGCAACATTAGTTATCAGCTTCGAATGATCACAGGGTCTAAACAGACTCACAACTGTGGGTGTTGTTATGTTGAATCGACGAGTTGTTCGAGAATCTCACTCACCCCTGCATGGTGGTTCAGTGTTTCGACAGGAATTGAAGGCATCAGTGTGTAATACTCACTGCATCTGTCATCGAAATTGTTGGAACATCGCCTGTATGTCGCCCGTCACAAGAAAGAAACAGAGTATATGCGAGGACACATACCTAACATGGTCATCCTATTGTGAGAGATGGGTAATGAGCGCAATATCAATGGCTTAAACATCCAAACGTACACAGCACATCCTATTCCAACATAGCGCACCTAGGATATTCTGAAGTCAGCAAAACTTGGACTTGCTAAGCGTAAATATTGAAACACAAGGCACATACACTGAGGTAGAGAAAGGTCATCAAGGACCAGCGTTGCCTCTGCCGTGAACAAGTTGTATTTTCATGTCGTTCTTTCGATGTGGAAGTCCGCTCACCCAGATCAGTTCAACCTATAACACAATTCTGAGCGAGTTGGCTCCCCCAGTAATTGGGATCGACATACCTCTCGTCCAAACGTAAGCACTGAGAATGCCATAAGGATATCCGTTGTTCTTTTATACTTGGTCTTGCTCACCCCAATCGTACATCACCCCAACAGAGGCGGCAACTGCGAAATTGGAGTCAAGGTGAATAAAATTATCACCGTCATCATGCGGCTGATGCTCCACGAACCTGCAAAATAGCTGAAAATAACATTCCCATTGATGAGTGGCCACCAACTGGGATCATTCGAGACTAGGGTCATACTATTAGAGGATGGAGCGAGTGAGCGGGGGGATTTGGTGGATGTATAATGATCGCATTCGTGCTTGATATACCACAATCCAGCACTTGCATCGCCAAAGTGAAATTTGAGTGATGATGTCTGATTGATCGAAGTCCGTGTTTCTTCCACTTTCAGCCAGAATTCCAGTAGAAAGATAATGTGCATCCAGGGATACCGATGGGATCAAGGTAGAAGTTCTTCATGAAATTGCGAAGCAGTGACTTGAGCGGAATGTTTGAACACCGCAAAAGATAGGCTCATGATTTGCTATGTAGTGCAATCTTTGGGGTGTTCTTGGCATTGCTGGGTTCGGCCTAACAATAGAGGGAATCAAACATGTCGATTTTTAGATGACAGAATCGGGTAGAATCGAGAATCGACAAGAATCGTTGAAGCGACTCTGGAGCCGCTTGGAGCTCCCACGCTATGACATCATAAACTTTTGGCTCTAGGGGCACGAAGTTGTATTTCAACTTCAAGTGTACGAGTGTGTTTCGATCGCGAAGCAGTGACTCGGGCGAAATGTTTGAATACCGCAAAGAGAGCTGTTCGTGATGTTGGCAACGTGCTATATAGTGCGATCTTTGGGGTGTTCTTGGCATTGCTGGGTTCGGCCCAACAAACTATCATAGAAGGTCATAGATCTAACACAGGTTTGAACAGCGCCCAAGTACTAGTTGAGACATTTTCTCTCAAGGTCAGCAATATTGTTCTTACTTGAAATTCACTCTACTTACTCGACGCTTAATCGCAACACGAGCAAAAATCCACAACCTTTCTTGTAATTTATGTACACGCTGATAAAATGCGACCACAAGTATACATGTGTTATGTGGGCCAGTTACCTGTCATGGAATATGATCGACGTGTGAGGTGCCAGTGATGAGGGCAGTCGTACAAAGAAAGTGGGAGGCAGTACAAATCGAAATGGGGATCAAGCCACTCTGCATAAGCACGCCCAAAGATACACGATTTTATTCCATCAGTAATTTTGATATAATACATATGTGGTGCATGGGATCAATGACTATACTAGCGCATATGGGGTTCAGATGCTCAAACGGGGTCGGAGAGGTGGATATCCTGGGATCAATATGTCCTCGTTTCAATCATGATACATGGGGGTACCAGGATTCGAGGAAAACATTCAAGGTAGGATGCCTCTCTGTGATCCATTTGCTCGTGTGGTTGGTGCTTCGCATTAAGATAATCAATCGTCTTGCGCTGAAGATCATTAATCGTGACGGAAGAGCGGTCAGCCTACAAAACGATGTCAATGTCATTTTTTTCAACATTTCGACATTGTACTGAGCACCTTCACGTGTGCTTCAGATGCAGACGCCAGATCTTCGTTCCACCCTGGTGCATCATCAATTGTGGTTGAAGTTTCATGCTGCGTTCTGGACAAGTTTCTTCATTTCTTTCGCTCCAACGTCTCCAATGAAGGGATTCGTTCTGTTTCAGGGGCAACGCTTGGAGAGGATGTACCTCCGGATCATTGTTATGTGGCATCGTACTTTGTATAAGAACCTACGTGGCTCCTGCTGCGAGTTCGAAGGGGCGTGCAGACCGCTAGTGCGATGCTGATATGCTGTAGAACTAGATTAGCGTTAACGAATGTTATGCGATGATGATCGAGACGAGTTTGAGATGAATAAATGATTGGTATAGCGATTCGGTTTAGATAACGAGTGCGAGACTGAAACTAGGAGACTGGTATGATTGCCTGCAGTAGTGAGTGTACATGGGCTACTTTTATACTGCGAAATGCCAAGGGTCTTCGGGTATGGATAGGCCGAACGATTAGGTGAGAATGGACGCTGAAGGGAGTGGCGAGCTCCTGACAGGGTAATGAGAGTACGAAAGGATTGAGTGAGTAGCAATATAAACGGGTATGGTATTGACAGAATGACGAGTTGCGTAGTGGTTTTGACAGATTCGGGAGCGGCGAACTGATGATGAGGTGACAGTGACGAGATAGGGAGCTGAGGCCCGAGGGTCGGCAATGACGAGGCGCTGAAATGGAGGTGAGGTCCGTGCTGACTGACTTTGGCAGTGCGCTGATGGTGGTAGAGGTAAGCGTCAAGACGGCACTTTCCGGCGTTTAAAACGGTTTGTAATCACTACATTTGGCAATAGAGTCATGATGAGCAGCTAGTAGTATGTGGTTTTGAATCTGTGACCAATACCTAGCACTATGTACCGTCTTCCAAATTTGATCCAGGTCGATACAGAGATTGGTTGAAAAATACAGGTCGATACAGGCTCTGTATGCGTCTGTATATGCCTGTAGTAGGATCTGACTGGGCTTGAAGTTGTCTGTTTTGTGGGCGCACCTCGCATTTGCGTATCGCGACGAAACTCCGAGGCTTCCTGAAACTCTCTTTATAGAGCAGCGTACTGCAGTAAGGTAGCTCATTGAGTATGGGTTGCTTGGCGGGGAGGATGGACTTGAGTGAAACACTCGTACAGTTGAAGTTGAAATACAACTTCGTGCCCCTAACGTCATCTGAGCCAAAAGTTTATGATGTCATAGCGTGGGAGCTCCTTATTTTGGCATCTATACGACGCCAGCCAGCACCGTGACTAGTACTATGGAACAAATTGGGAACAACGTTGCATGCATGTGCATGAACAACCAGTGAACGAACTTCATAATGGCACCTACAAACGGCCTAGTGCAACCAAGGGCATTAATTTAGTGAGTGCTTTGGAAAAGGATTTGATTAGTATCTTGTCGCTTAGCGCTTATCCGCGAGCAGCTTTTGGTCTATCCAATCAGACGCATTCCAACAAGGACCAGGAAAACACCCTGTCCTCACGTCATCATATGGTACAAGAATAGTCTCCGACTAAGTAAATCCTTGCACGATTTTCTGAGCTGGTAGCTACCGCAGTGACACGTCATCTGCTTGGAGCTGCGCCAGGGCAACAGTTTTGCAAAGCATCCCCATCCTATACCTTGATCGGGCATTTTACAGGAAGCTTCAAGGAATTTCTTTTAAACGTATTCCAGGTGACTTGCGGGCAAATCCTGTATTACCAAACAAAATCTTCATGTAGGTATTCTCAGTGTTTTGTTGGTCTCATTGTTCCTATAATCCCTCGCGGTGATGGTCCGATGTGTTGTGCTGTGTTAATTACATTGATCCCCTGGATCCACATTGTTTTTGTACTGGAATTCACGTTGAACCACTAACAAGCTTCGATATCTATATCGTCTCTCAAATTTCAAATTTCACTTTGGCAATGTAACCGCTGATCGCACTACCGGCAGGTTGCCCAAATCATGAACAGTTCTCCTATCTTTGGGACGATCAAACACGCAACCCACTGCCTTGCGATCTCACCAACAACTTTTACCTTGATGCCATCGGTATCCCTGGATGCACATTGTCTTTCTACTACTGGAATTCAGGCTGAACCATTTACCCCGATCAATCAGATATCATCCCTCAAATCTCACTTTGGAGATGTAAGTGCTGGATTGTGGTTATCAAGCACGAATGCGATCGTCATACGTCCAACAAATCCCCCCGCTCACTCGCTCCATCCTCTAATAGTATGACCCTAGTCTCGAATGATCCCAGTTGGTGGCCACTCATCAATGGGAATGTTATTTTCAGCTATTTTGCAGGTTCGTGTCAACAGCATGATGACGGTGATAATTTGATTCACCTTGACTCCAATTTCGCAGTTGCCGCCTCTGTTGGGGTGATGTACGATTGGGGTGAGCAAGACTAAGTGTAAAAGAACCACTGATAACCTTATGGTATTCTTAGCGCTTACTTTTGGACGAGAGGTACGTCGATCCAAATTACTGAGGGAGCCAACTTGCTTAGAATTGTGTTATAGCTTGAACTGATCTGGGTGAGCGGACTGCCACATCGAAAGAGCGACGTGAAAATAAAACTTGTTCACGGCAGAGGCAACGCTGGTCCTTGATGACCTTTCTCTACCTCAGTGTATGTGCCTTGTGTTTCAATATTTACGCTTAGCAAGGCTGACTTCAAAATATCCTAGGTGCGCTATGCTGGAATAGCACATGCTGTGTACGTTTGGATGTTTAAGCCATTGATGTTGCTCTCATCATCCATCTCTCATAATCAGGATGAACATTTTGAGTATGTCTCCTCGCATAGACTCTGTTTCTTTCATGTGACGGGCGGCATATAGTTAGTGTTCCAACTATTTCGATGACAGATGCAGTGAGTATTCTACACTGATGCCTTCCATTCCTGTCGAAACACTGAATCACCATGCAGGGGTGAGTGATATTTTCAAAAGTCGTTGATTCAACATAACGACTCCTACAGTTGTGAGTCTGTTTAGACCCTGTGATCTCCCGAAGCTGACAAGCAATGTTGCTGCATTTGTCAGGCCTTATCATAAACGACGAACTTGATTGGATGGCTGACATCGTAAATGTAATACTGGGCGGTGAGCTATGCACCTCCGTGATATTGACTTGACTGAAAGACAATGCAAGTCATCATGATTGTTCGGTTACATGCCGTGTATCAGCGATCCAGAAAGGTGCTGATATTTCTCGTCGTCATCTTTCTAGCCATCAGAATTGCCAACGCAGTGATGACCGTAATAATAACGATGCAGAGTTCAGGGGGTAAGCTTTAATTATGTATGAAATGTTTAAGTGCATCAGGCTCATTGAAAAATACCAGAGGAATTCGTTCTCTCCGGCACCTATCAGTGCATGTTTGACTCCGGGGGAGATTTCGGATTTCTTGGTTCCATGACTTGGATACTTGACATTGTATGGGAGGTCGTTGCACTGTGTCTCGCGGTCTGGATTGCTGTAAAGCACTTCCGTGAGCTGCGCCAACACTCAAAAGGTATTATCGGTGACTGTTTCACTGTGTTAATGGAAACTCATGTGAGTTACTTTGCGAGGTGAGCTCATATGTGAATGCGGTTCTCTTCTTCCGCTGAAGTTTTACACGTGCTATTTTTTTGGCTATCTCTTGCTTCCAGATCGGTTTTATCTCTCCAACGCTCATAGCGGTATGTCAAGCTGTTACCAACTTCTACATGCATGCGATCTTCATTCATCATTTCTATAGGACTCAGATTCCCTAGGCCCTCAGATTTATGGTGGTTTCGCTCAGATATTCCAGTTTGTGGAATTGTTTGTGCTGGGACCACGCCTGATCCTCGGTATTCGAGAATACCACGCTGAGCTCATGGCCAACTCTGATACAGCAACCGCTATGTCTTCAATTGCTTTTCAGGAGCACGTCCATGTGTCAACTAGCAGTAGCGTGTAGTATGGAAGACATTCGATCAATATGATTTACAATCGGCGACTAGTCCATATGGAGCGGTTTTTGTTTTGATTTATTCCAAGTTATGTCCATCTTCGATCCAGTTTCAAAACTCACTTCATTCTTATGTACTGTGTGTTCTGAGAGTGGGTCTGGGCAATGTTATCGTTGTGGTACTTAATTAAGTTATTTGATGTTACAAATATATTTGAAAGAAACATAGCTCTGAATGATATCTCTACTGACGCTCGCTGCCTGCCCACGCTTGCACCGTGGCAAGTTGAAACGTCTGACGACTTTACTTGAAAACAGTCATTCCCTTTCAGTGTCGTGATGCTTATTCCTGACATACGGATTTATTAGCATAAGCACATTACACATTAGGCAACGTCAGGGGACCAAGTCCGTAGGTTCGAGGCAAAGTTATCAAACACCATCCCGTCGCAACTGCGTCATCATTGCGTCATCTCACCTCCAAGAACACATGACGAGCTGAAAGGGTTGTAGCAATGCCGGTCGTGATATTCCCGTCCTCATTCTCCTTTTCCTTCGGTGGGGAGGACTTGGATGGTACGATCGACTAGACTCGTGACCAGTCTGACGTACGTCCTTTGAGAATGGGAAAAAAAGATCATGTACGCTGAATATTTGAGTACTACTCTCATCGCGTGGAATTTGCACTTCTGGATTACAGGTCAAGGAGTTTGAGGAGTATGGGATTAATCGAGAAAGATGCGGTACTCTACGAACGAAAGTTTCTGTGCAATTGATAGTAAACTGTAAAGTCTATGTCACAGACTATGTGGCACTATTACTTCGACCGGCACAACCGGCACTTGCACATTTTCAAACTCCGTGCTTCGCCTGCCAAATCTCTCCGAGATCGACCAGCCTGGCTATGCCACTCGACTTGTCCGTGGTTATATAAGCCAGGCTGGTATCGAGCCTAACGATCGACAAGAAAATGATAGTTGAGTTCTGTCAAATTGCAGTTGAGAATTACTCGAGTGGCACAATGACGGAACCAAAGGCTTGAGCGCTTGAGCTCAGGCTTGAGCTTGAAGCTTCTGAAGCTTGAAGGAGGAAGAGCAGTCAGCGGTATCACTGCTGCCAAAGGCACTCCCTTCCGACATCACCATGACGCGTACTAAACTGCTCGAGACATTTGCAAGAGCTCAATTTCATGACAGTTGCAAATGCTGATTATAAGGAGAGCATTGCTCGGTAGGTCTTCCTTTCCCTACCACCCATAAGCTTGTCTTACTATTCATTTTCAAAACCTTTCTTGCACCGAGACGAGCTGCTAGCATACTTTTCACCAATTTGGAACATTCACTTGCTCCTTCGTCACCTAGCTTATCAACGCTTCCCAGAGCCATATTCGAAAGTTCACTGCATCCTCGAATTCTTGAACTCAACGTTTAGCACTCCTGTTTCAACATCTGTAACCGTCCTCTCTGAGCAGGTCATCCACTTTCACCCTCGCAAGCTCCTATGACGTGCACGTGGATGCGAAATGTGAGCCGTTCAAGACTTCTGACCTCCGCTCATAGCGTCCCATACGACCCATTCCGATTTGTACTACCTCCCACTTTCTTTGTACGACTACCCTCATCACCTCACACGTCGATCATATTCTATGTCAGGAAACTGGCCCACATAACACATGTATACTTGTGGTCGCATTTTGTCAGCGTGTACATGAATTAGAAGAACGGTTGTGGATTTTTGCTCCTGTTGTGATTAAGCGTCGAGTAAGTACAGTGAATTTCAAGTGAGAACATTGCTGACCTTGAGAGAAAACGTCTCGACTAGTACTTGGGCGCTGTTCAAACCTGTGTTAGATGTATGACCTTCTATTATAGTGTCATTAATATTGTTAGGCCGAACCCAGCAATACCAAGAACACCCCAAAGATCGTACTACATAGCACGTTGCCAAAATCACGAACAGTTCTCTTATCTATCTTTTGCGGTGTTCAAACATTCCGCCCGAGTCACTGCTTCGCGATTTCATGAAGAACTTTTACCTTGATCCCATCGGTATCCCTGGATGCACATTGTCTTTCTACTGCAATTGAGGCTGAAACACTTACTCCGATCAATCAAATATCATCTCTCAAATCTCACTTTGGTAATATAAGCGCTGGATTGTGGTATATCAAGCACGAATGCGATCGTTATACGTCCAACAAATCCCCCCGCTCACTCGCTCCATCCTCTAATAGTATGACCCTAGTCTCGAACGATCCCAGTTGGTGGCCAGCCATTAATGCGAGAGTTATTTTCAGCTATTTTGCAGGTTCGTGGAGAGTCAAGTGCATGATGACGGTGATAATTTGATTCACTTTGACTCCAATTTCGCAGTTGCCACCTCGGTTGGGCTAGTGTACGATTGGGGTGAGCAAGACCAAGTATAAAAGAACCACTGATATCCTTATGGTATTCTCAGCGCTTACGTTTGGACAAGAGGTACGTCAATCTCAATTACTGGGGGAGTCAACTCACTTAAAATTGTGTTATAGGTCGAACTGATCTGGGTGAGCGCACTCCCACATCGAAAGAACGGCGCGAAAATAAGACTTGTTCACGGCAGAGGCAACGCTGGTCCTTGATGACCTTTCTCTACCTCGGTGTATGTGCCTCGTGTTTCAATATTTACGCTTAGCAAGGCTGACTTTAAAATATCCTAGGTGCGTTATGTTGGAATAGGATATGCTGTGTACGTTTGGAAGTTTAAGCCATTGATGTTGCTCTCATCATCCATCTCTCGCAATCAGGATGTACATCCTGTGTATGTATCCTCGCATAGACTCTGTTTCTTTCTTGTGACGGGCGGCATATAGTTGGTGTTCCAACTATTTCGATGACAGATGCAGTGAGTATTCCACACTAATGCCCCATCCCTGTCGAAACACTGAACCACCATGCAGGGGTGAGTGATATTCTCGAATAACTCGTTGATTCAACATCACGACTCCTACAGTTGTGAGTCTGTTTAGACCCTGTGATCTTCCGAGGCTGATAACTAATGTTGCTGCATTTGTCAGGCCTTATCATATCCGACGGATTTGATTGGATGAGTGACGTTGTAAATGTAATACTGGGCGGTGAGCTATGCACCTCCGTGATCTTGACTTGACTGAAAGACAATGCAAGTCATCATGGTCGCTCGGTTACATGCCATGTATCAGCGATCAAGAAAGGTGCTGATATTTCTGGTCGTCATCTTTCTGGCCATCAGAATTGCCAACGCAGTGATGGCCGTAATAGTGACGATGCATCATTCAGGGGGTAGGCTTTAATTATGTATGAAATGTTTAAGTGCATCAGGCTGATTGAAAAATACCAGAGGAATACGTTCTCTCCGGCACCTATCAGTGCATGATTGACTACGGGGGAGATTCCGGATTTCTTGGTTCCATGACTTGGATACTTGACACTGTATGGGAGGTCGTTGCACTGTGTCTCGCGGTCTGGATTGCTGTAAAGCACTTCTGTGAACTGCGACAACACTCAACAAGAGGTATTATCGGTGACTGTTTCACGGTGCTAATGAAAACTCATGTAAGTTACTTTGCGAGGTGAGCTCAAAATGTGATTGTGGTTCTCTTGTTCCCCTGAAGTTTTCCACGTGCTAGTTTCTTGGCTCTCTCTTGCTTGCAGCTCGGATTGTTCTCTCCAACGCTCTCAGCGGTATGTCGAATTGTCACCGACTTCTACATGCATGCGACCATCATTCATCATTTCTATAGAACTCATATTCCCTGGGCGCTCAGATTTATGAAGGTTTCGCTCAGATATTCGAGATTATGGGATTGTTTGTGCTGGGACCACGCCTGATCCTCGGTGTTCGAGAATATCACGCTGAGCTCGTGACCAACTCCGATACGGCAACCGCTATGACTTCAATTGCTTTTGAGGAGCGCGTCCACGTGTCAACTAGCAGTAGTGTGTAGCGCAGGAAAAGCTCGATATGATTAATTTGCGACGAGGGGGTAGTGTGCAGGGAGCGGGAGAATTTGTTTTTATTTATTCTAGGTTTTGTCGTGGTACTTATTTATGTACGAGTCATATCTTGATAAAAGTTGAGCCCGCTGATGTGACTTGGGGCTCCCAGGGACAAATTGACAATGCAGTCATGGGGAAGCCTAGAATCGTAAATTCAAAAGCTTTGACTCAGTGTAAGTTCCGAGACTTTAAATCCAGAGAGCCCATGATAGAATCCGTCCGTTTCGGGATAGCGCTATGCCAGCTCTGGGTCATCGATATAAAGTACCTGGGTCCTTAATGGTGAGCGTGTGGTACGCACAGCCTGTAATAAAAATGACCCCACAGGTTCTCGAGAATCGGGTGACTTTGTACACATCAAGCCACTCTGCATAAGCACGCCCAAAGATACATGGTTTTATTCCATCATTAATTTTGATATAACACATATGTGGTGCATGGGAACGATGACTATGCTAACGCAGATGGGGTTCAGATGTTCGCACGGGGTCGGAAGGGTGAATATCCTGGGATCAAGGTGTCCTCGTTTCAATCATGATACATCCCCGGGGGGTACCAGGATTTGAGAAAAATATTCACCAGCGGAGCTGTTTTCAATCACTCTAGACCAAATTTGCCACTTCGCAATCTGCTGGCATTGTAGAGATTATGTGGTTGAATGCGACACAACCACGCAATAAAATCCAGGAGACCTTCGAAGCTCGGACATTTGAGGCTAGCAAGGATATACGTTTTTCCTAAAACCATAGAGCGCTATCCAGCATATAAAATCAAGGTGTTTCTGTCTTCCTACCAACCGTTCAGACTTATTTGATCCCATATCACATCCTCACACGCAATGCGTGTCTCCTTTGTAATCGTCCTCGCCGTCGCTGCATCATTAATCTCTGCCACGCCCATCGACGCTAGCGCCCAGAAATGTCCCTTCTTTTGCTGGATTGATATAAATTGCGAGGACTGCACTTGGGGGCTCTGCGTGAGCATCAGTCGTTTTCCTCGATTTGATAATATGACTCACCTGCATCACAGAAATTTCCATTCTGTACAGTGAGTTGCGTTTCTGCTTTCACATCGTATGGCCGTTGGCACCGACGCGCGAGTTATCAGTGATTTGCAGAGCCACTAATAAAACATTGGTGGAGCTAGCGTCGTTTTCGTTCGATTGTGAAATGTGAGATATGACGTGGAAGGATATCTATTACCGCGCAGATCAACGTCGGTGCCTGTTTCTCCTTTGTAGACGGACCTGAGCCTTCAGATCGTAGAATTGTAAGTATATGCGCACGATGGACGCAATAAAAACACACCTAGGCCTTGACTTTTGACTTTGATTGTTTCTCAAACAGCATTCGATAGGATTTGGATAGACCCACTCGAGGAGTGGAACTGGCTGCTTGATAAAGAATCAAGAGACGACCGTGGGGCGTCAGAGTCGGTGCTTGTGCGGGGAAGGTTCATGGGTGTTTCGGGGACTGCTGGCGAGATGGGGTGAATGTTTTTGGGTTAGTACGAAGGGAGGCTGGGAATAGATGGATTCTTCTCCCCGACGCGCACTCGATCTCAGTAGTGCTGTCAAGATCGTAGCGGCTGGTGAAAGTCTGTTCGTTCCTGATGTCATCGCTGACTGTTTCCAGGACCCCGGAGAAGTACTCGACCACTCAAGTGGCGCCTGTAGACCCATTCAGCAACCCTGTTCATCCTAGCTGCTCCAGAGTTACGCACTGAGTACCTCTGGCAGGACTTTGGCTCATTGATGAGGCTGCTTCATTGACCCCAAGCGGACTCGGTGCTGCAGTACCATCGACCACATTCGAATTGGGATGACGAGGGCAAATAGTGAGAAATGTGCGGGCGCAGACGGTTGTGCTCACAGAGCAGGTCCCGAGTATTGGAGTACTTTAGACAGAGGAGCAAACGGTGTTGGTGTCGGTATATACGAGAACACGCCGAACTGGGGCTTGTCAGGATTGTAGAGGATGAATTGGTGTAGGCACTAGGGGGCGGTGTGTTGGGTAGGCTGGGATTAGTGAGGATCGGATGAAAAAGTATATATTATTTTGTGCATCACTCGACATGTCTAATGTGCCTTATGCAATCCTCATTGCTACTAGCCTACTGGCCATCTCTGGCCGATGCTCCGCGCATCACTTGGCATGTCAAATATGCCTTATCGTAACGGCGCTCGGCCGCGCCAGACTGTCCCCGACACATTTGTATTTAGATAGTGTGCAAATTTCGACCGTGAAATGTCAAACCAAATATGCATCGCGAACATTCCAGTTAATGGGCTGTTTGGCCGCCAGTTATCTGGACAATGTATACTGTGGCCAGCAGGGTCTCTGGTACCTCCTACATTCGTTCATCGATGAACAGTGCTGTAAGTGAGGAGGAAATCACAATGAACATCCAGATCCAGAACTGACAGGCAGAGACATGTAAGATATAAACGCGCAGCCGTCAATGACCAACAGATCACCATCGGCATGATTATCGGCCACCGGAACAAATTTTCCACGCATGAAATGACAGACAGCATGACATTTATTTTCTACAGAACCCTCTCCCCACTAAAGTGGGTGTTGGGGATGCAGTCCTCATTGTCACCTCCTTTAGTGGAGTAAACGGCCTATGTCTAGCGAGACTGAGTGAAGCGGAGTTCCTCACCTCTTCTCACTCGAATTACTTGTCTCGCTAGGTACGCTGTTCAATCTTGAGTTCCGTTTCTCTTCTCACTCGAATTACTTATCTCGCTAGTGTAATTTTGCGCACCCACCCATTTTTACACCCTCCCAGTGTTGTATAGCGTTGTATTTTTAGGTACGGGCTCGAGTTCGGGACTGTTTGTTCCTGAATCCATTGGGGGCCCCTTGTTCTCGCAACGGGGTCCTCGTTTTGCTAGGTAAATCCTCGTCGTCTGTGTTCCAACAATACTTGAGTGAGGACAATTAGACCTAGGAAATAACCTGCCCTGACGTCACCATATGGTGCAAGACAAGACTCCGAGTTAGTGTTGTGGGCAGAAGTCTGCCATTCTGCCAGCCGGTTTAACAAAACCGGTTCTGCCCGGGTAGGGAACTGCACGGGTATACCTCCGGGTATCAGAGGCCATACCCGCACCCGTACCCGGCGAAAACCCGCACCCGCTCTGACAGGTACGGGTTTTTGGCGGGTACGACGAGCTCTGACCCGTACCCGCACTCGTGCGGGGTTTACCCGCGGGTATCATATACAAATAATAAATTTATTAGACACCGAAACAATAAAAAAATGCACCTACATTACCAGTTACAAGTGCAGACGAACGCGAACGCGAACGAGCGAGAACGAGCGTAAACGAGCACGAACAAGTGCGAACAAGCGGGAACGAGAGTCGAGGGAAGGGCAAAAGTGAGGAGAGGAGTGTCGTGGAGTGTCGTGGCATCTATGGAAATGAGGCTGGTTGATGCAGTGAAGCAGCATAAAACGCACAATACACGCACCACTGCAGCTTAGAGCAACTCCCATAATCCCTCCAAAGTCCACCTCGATCGCGCCCAATGCTATCAAGTTTCAACCTCCGGTAAAATGTCGAAGCTCATTCCAATCACTGCACTCCTGCGAGAGTTCAAAGGTCGTGAAGGCTGGTAATGGCAGTCGCAGTTCTCTCCGGTAAGCGGCGAGTGGTTACAGCCTCGGACGACAAGACGCTTCGTCTGTAGGACTTGGAGACAGGTTTTGTGTTGAAGAAGATGGAAGGGTAACGCTGAGGTGTGGAGATTGGCAGTATCACGAGATGGGCAATTGGTAGCAAGCGGTGATGCTGACGGAGAGGTCATCGTCTGGCACGGAGAAACTGGAGAATCATTCACCCAACCCATTAAAGTCCATTCTAACAGGATCGACTCACCGGATTTTTCTCCCAATGGAACAGCGCTGGCCAGCGCCGTTTTCAATAAACGACGGATGGTTATGGACTCGAATGACAAGACACTTTTTCTGTGGGACTTGAAGATAGGTGTTGTGTTGAAGAAGATAGAGGGACATTTCTGTGAGGTGTAGGCATTGGCGGTATCACGAGATACGGGTATTGCAATGTGCAGTACCCTAGTTCTGCCTGGCAGATGGCAGAACTCCGCTGGCAGAATCCGGCAGAATGTCAAACTACAGGGGATCACAGCGAAAGATATTCTAATAACTTTCTTCACCAGCAACTGCACTTCCTTACCTGTATAGTAGAATCCTTTAAAGGCACTTGCAATCACCCTATTGTTCCCCATGCTGCCCACGTACGTTGGAGTAGGGGACCCGGGGGGCGAGTAGCAGCCACTGGCAGCACTGTAACTTAGTCAGCCACTCGGCTTTGTTGTAGCATTGCATATTACATAAGGCCCTTCACCACTTCTTGCCTTGCTCGTGACATGCAGGCACACAGTCATGGATACACCTCTCCACTATCAATGTCGAACGCCTCTTCTCAGATCTCTGTAGCTCTGCAGCACTGCAACCTCACAATAGACACGATTCAAAAGCACTAGAAAAGATTTGAGCGCCCAGCCAGGCATTAACTGGATGATGGAAACGAACCTCATACGACGACCATCGGATGGTGGGATGTGGACATGCTGATGAGTCTTCTAATGGTGATATACTGTCGCACAGCATTGATAGTTTGCCAAATGACAGAATGCCAATTATGCCGGTTGTGCCGGCATAATTGCCTGCTGCCCCCAGCACTACTCCCAGTCGATTTGTATCATCCCTCAAATTTCAAATCTCAAATCTCACTTTGGTAATCTAAGCGCTGGATTATGGTATATCAGGGACGAATACAATCGTTATACGTCCACCAAATCCCCCCGCTCACTCGCTCCATCCTCTAATAGTATGACCCTAGTCTCGAATGATCCCAGTTGGTGGCCAGTCATCAATGGGAACATTATTTTCAGCTATCTTATAGGTTCGTGGAGAATCCGCCGCATGATGACGGTGATGATTCGAATCACCTTGACTCCAATTTCGCAGTTACCGCCTCTACTGGGTTAATATACGATTGGGGTGAGCAAGACTACGCATAAAAGGACCACTGATATCCTTATGGTATTCTTAGCGCTTACATTTGGACAAGAGGTACGTCGGTCCATTACTGGGGCATCCAACTCGCTTAGAATTGTGTTGTAGGTTGAACTGATCTGGGTGAGCGGACTCCCACATCGAAAGAACGACGTGAAAATACAACTTGTTCGCTGCAGAGGCAGCGCTGGTCCCTAATGACCTTTCTCTACCTCAGTGTATGTACCTTGTGTTTCAATATTTACGCTTAGCAAGGCTGACTTCAAAATATCCTAGGTGCGCTATGTTGGAATAGGACGTGTTGTGTACGTTTGGAAGTTTAAGCCAGTGATGTTGCGCTCATCACCCATCTCTCACAATCAGGATGCTCATGTTGAGTATGTCTCCTCGCATAGACTCTGTTTCTTTCTTGTGACGGGCGACATATAGCTAGTGTTCCAACTATGTCGATGACAGATACAGTGAATATTCCACACTGATGCCTTCCATGCCTGTCCTGTTGAAATACTGAACTACCATGCAGGGGTGAGTGAGATTTTCGAACAACTCGTCGATTCAACATAACGACACCCACAGTTGTGAGTCTGTTTAGACCCTGTGATCTTCCAAAGCTGATAACTAATGTTGCTGCATTTGTCAGGCCTTATCATAAACGACGGATTCACTTGGATGGGTGACGCTGTAAATGTATTACTGGGCGGTGAGCTATGCACCTCCGTGACATTTACTTGACTGAAATACTATACAAGTGATCATGATCGCTCGGTTACATGCCATGTATCAGCGATCAAGAAAGGTGCTGATGTTTCTCGTCGTCATCTTTCTGGCCATCAGAATCGCCAACGCAGGAATGCTCGCAATAACGATGATGCAGATTTCAGGGGGTAAGCTTTAATTATGTATGAAATTTCAAGTGGATCAGGTTCATTGATAAATACCAGAGGAATTTGTTCTCTCCGGCACCTATCAGTGCATGTTTGACTACGCGGGAGATTCCGTATTTCTTACTTTCATGGCTTGGATGCTTGACACTGTATGGGAGGTCCTTGCACTTTGTCTCGCGATCTGGATTGCTGTAAAGCACTTCCGTGAACTGCGACAACACTCAACAAGAGGTATTATCGGTGACTGTTTCATGGTGCTAATGAAGAGTCATGTGATTTACTTTGTGAGGTGAGCTCATAATGTGAATGCGGTTGTCTTGTTTCCCTGAAATTTTGCACATGCTAGTTTTTTGGCTATCTCTTGCTTCCAGATCGGTTTGTTTTCTCCAACGGTCTTAGCGGTATGTCAAGCTGTCACCGACTTCTACATGCATAGGACCATCATTCATCCTTCCTGTAGGACTCATATTCCCTGGACGCTTCAACTTATTATGGTTTCGCTCAGATATTCGAGTTTGTGGGATTATTTGTGCTGGGACCACGCCTGATCCTCGGTGTTCGAGAACATTACGCTGAGCTCGTGGCCAACTCTGATATGGCAACCGCTATGACTTCAATTGCTTTTCAGGAGTACGTCCATGTGTCAACTAGCAGTAGTGTGTAGCGCAGGAGATGCTCGATATGATTGATTTGCGATGGGGAGGGGGGGCAGTGTGCAGGGAACGGGAGAAATTATTTTTCTTTACTCCAGGTTTTTGTCGTGGTACTTATTTATGTGAGTTGCGAAGTAGATTTAGGTCATACAAGAGCTTTTGGTGTATTATTACTAGTAGTGATTTCTCCCCGACGCTCAGGTTCACGCGTGCTGTCAAGATCGAAGTCTGTTCGTTCCTGATGCCATCGCTGAAAGATGGCTGTTTCCAGGACCTCTGAGAAGTACTCGACCACTCAAGTGGTGCCTGTAGACTCATTCGGCATCCCCGTTCATCCTAGCTGTTCCAGGATTACGCACTGAGTCCCGCTAGCAGGACTTTGGCTCATTAATCTGGCTACTTCATTGAGACCAAGCGGACCTCGTGCTGCAGTACTATCGACCACATTCGAATTGGGATGACGAGGGCAAATAGCGAGAAACGTGAGGGCGCAGACGGTTGTGCTTACGGAGCAGGTCCTCGGTAGGCTGAAATTAATGCGAGTGAGGTGATGAGCAGATGGGATAAAAAAATATGAGCAACACACCTGAAGCCGAGTGTGGTAAGGAGACCCGAAACGCAACGAGTACTCAGTACTCAGTGACTAATGACTCCTTGGACCATAGGTACTATGGGCATGGCACGATAAAAACCGATAGGAATCGAAATGAGTGATTAGAGGTGCAGCCAATCACGGAAGAAGGGCAGACTCGACGTGCCCGGGCTTCCTTCTGGCCAGGTGAAATGCAGCTAGCTTGAGTCTATGACGAGGGCAAATAGCGAGAAACGTGCGGGCACAGACGGTTGTGCTTATGGAGCAGGTCCCGAGTATTGGAGTACTTTAGATAGAGGAGCAAACGATGTTGGTGTTAGTATATACGAGAGCACGCCGAACTGCAGGTATTGGGACTTGTCGGGATTGCAGAGGAGGAATTGATATAGACACTAGGAGGCGACGTGTTGGGTAGGCTGAGATTTCGAGTGAGGTGATGAGCAAATGGGATGAAAAAGTATTAGCAACGCACCTGAGGCCGAGTCTCGTAACGAGACACGAGTCACCCGAGTCACCAATGAGACTCAGTCACTGAGTGACTTTCTTGCACCATAGCTATAGGAAATAACCCTGCCCTGACGACATCATATGGTGCAAGACTAGACTCCGACTAAATCTCTGCACGATTTTCTGAGCTGGCAGCACACCTCAGTGGACCACAGAGCTTATCCCTCGCTTTGGGTAACTTGCCCATGATGCAAGAGTCTTCAGAATGGAAGTTCGTCCTGTGAATGGCAACATGTCCCCGTTTAGACGAATGCGCTTTCTCCGAGTCAGAGTGGAGTCCCACAATCTGGAATTTCTCTTGCTGTACTCGAAGACACGCTCGATCGGTACTTTGGAAATACTCTGGTGCGTTGTGGTGATAATAAAAATTGAAATACTTCACTTGTAGTCCACCTGCTTCGGATAGTCCTCTAGCCACCAATAGTACATAAGGATCTGACTAGCGGGCAGTGGGGGTGAACACTTGCCTAAGGCTTCCTCTAGCTCGTCGAATAACGACAGCGAGTTTTCGACGGCGAGGGTATAAACTGCTGCAACAACCGTCTCCCTTGTCCGTGTCCTTGCCGAAGGTGCCGGTGAAACCCGAGGCAAAGGAGACGGAGGAACCGAAGAAGACGACAACAACAAAGCCAAAGCCCATCCGCTGCAAGTTGTCACGTTGTGCAACCCTCCCGTAACTGCATCTCCGAGTAAGTCTGCTATACCTCTGCTCGCTACCCAGACTGTAGACACGTCTACGCACACTTCGCCGTGCTGCACGTTTGGGAGTTTGAGGGCTGCGAGTGCTGTTTTGCCTGGCGAGATTGGGATGGTTGCGCTTGGCGCCATTATGCGTGATAATGCACGCTACACTCCCTCGTTCTCCTCTTTGAGCGGCCACTGTCACTCTCGCTCGTGCCATGAAACACGCAGTTCACACTCCCTATTTTTCGGTTTCCTGATCTCATCAATATCAGTCTCTGCATCTCTTTCAGCGGGTTTTTTTTTTACAGATGGAGGAAATTTTCTCTCCCCCTATTGGCTATTCGCTCCTCGAGCTCGTCGACGATCTTTGATATATTCATTCACCAGTGCATCCATCCCATCCCGTCATTACTTCTGAACCACAGAAACTGGAGTCATCACACATCTATTAACTTCGCATTGAAGCATGTACCATCACTGCCCTTCATCATCGTTTTCGTTCCTATTGCCTCCGTTCCTGTCCACATCACTGGATCGTCTTTCTTGTACAACCTCCTACTCTCATTGTACGACTTCCATCGTTGCTACACGTCGATTGTGTTTTACGACAGGGGATTGGATACGACGCACGTATGTACTTTTCGGTCGCATTTGTACTAATCAGGGTGTAAATGAAATAGAATGCTGTGGATTCTGCTCGTGTTGAACTTAATTGATAGTTATAGACAACGTCTGTCGCGAGGTCGACTTGGGCACCATGCAAACCTGTGTTGGGTCAATGAACGACATGGTGTTAATGATGGGTCGAGGCTGAACGTTGCATCCCACACTGGAAACTGTAGCAAGTATACTTCGAAGATCACACAGGCACAGGGCGAAACCATCTGCGGCGTCAAACATTCTTCGCGAGTCACTGCGTGGCGATCTCACTAACCACTTTTACCTTGATCCCATCGGTATCCCTAGATGCATATTGTCTTTCTACTGGGAATCAGGCTGAAACACTTACTCCGATCAATCAGATATCACCCCTCAAATCTCACTTTGGCGATGTAAGTGCTGGATTGTCGTATATCAAGCACGAATGCGATCGTTTTACGTCCACCAAATTCCCCCGTTCACTCGCTCCATCCTCTAATAGTATGACCCTAGTCTCGAACGATCCCAGTTCGTGGCCGCTCATCATTACGAATGTTATTTTCAGCTATTTTACAGGTTCGTGGAGAGTCAACCGGTCATGACTTGATTCACCTTGACTCCAATTTCGCAGTCGCCGCCTCTGTTGGGTTAATGTATGATTGGGGTGAGCAAAACTGAGTATAAAAGAACCACTGATATCCTTACAGTATTCTCAGCGCTTACGTTTGGACAAGAGGTACGTCGAATCCCGATTACTGGGGAGCCAACTTGCTTAGAATTGTGTTATAGGTTGAACTGATCTGGGTGAGCGGACTCCCACATCGAGAACGATGTGAAAATTAAAACTTGTTCACGGCAGAGGCAACGCTGGTCCTTGATGACCTTTCTCTACCTCGGTGTATGTGTCTTGTGTTTCAATATTTACGCTTAGCAAGTCCAAGTCTTGCTGACTTCAAAATATCCTAGGTGCGCTATGCTGGAATGGGATATGCTGTGTACGTTTGGAAGTTGAAGCCATTGATGTTGCTCTCATCATCCATCTCTCACAATCAGGATGAACATTTTAAGTATGTCTCCTCGCATAGACTTTGTTTCTTTCTTGTGACGGGCGGCATATAGTTAATGTTCCAACTATTTCGATGACAGATGCAGTGAGTATTCCACACTGATACCTTCCATTCCTGTCGAAACACTGAACTGCGATGCAGGGGTGAGTGAGATTCTCAAATAACTCGTTGATTCAACATAACGACTCCCACAGTTGTGAGTCTGTTTAGACCCTGTGATCTTCCGAAGCTGATAACTAATGTTGCTGCATTTGTCAGGCCTTATCATATACGATGGACTTAACTGGATGGATGACGTTGTAAATGTAATACTGGGCGGTGAGCTATACACCTCCGTGACATTGACTTGACTGAAAGACCATGCAAGTCATCATGATCGCTCGGTTACATGCCATGTATCAGCAATCCAGAAAGGTACTGATATTTCTGGTCGTCATCTTTCTGGCCATCAGAATTGCCAACGCAGTGATGACTGTAATAATGACGATGCAGCGTTCAGGAGGTAAGCTTTAATTATGTAAGAAATTTCAAGTGCATCAGGCTCATTGAAAAATACCAGAGGAATTACGTTCTCTCCGGCACCTATTAGTGCATGTTTGACTCCGGGGGAGATTCCATATTTCTTGGTCCCATGTCTTGGATACTTGACACTGTATGGGAGGTCCTTGCACTGTGTCTCGCAGTCTGGATTGCTGTAAAGCACTTCCGTGAACTGCGACAACACTCAACAAGAGGTATTATTGGTGACTGTTTCACGGTACTAATGAAAACTCATGTGAGTTACTTTGCGAGGTGAGCTCATAATGTGAATGCGGTTCTCTTCTTCCCCTTAAGCTTCGCTCGTGCTAGTTTTTTGGCAATCTCTTGCTTCGAGATCGGTTTCATCTCTCCAACGTTCATAGCGGTATGTCGAGCCGTCACTGACATCTACATGCATGCGACTATCATTCATCATTCCTATAGGACTCATATTCCCTGAGCGCTCAGATTTATTCTGGTTTCGTTGAGATATTCCAGCTTGTGGGATTGTTTGTGGTAGGACCACGCCTGATCCTTGGTGTTCGAGAATATCACGCTGAGCTCGTGGCCAACTCTGATACGGCAAGCGCTATGGCTTCAATTGCTTTTGAGGAGCGCGTCCATGTGTCAACTAGCAGTAGTGTGTAGTGCAGGAGATGCTCGATATGATTGATTTGCGATGGGGAAGGGGAGCAGTGTGCAGGGAACGGCAGAAATTATTTTTCTTCATTCAAGGTTTTTTTCGTGGTACTTATTTATGCGAGTTGCGAAGTAGATTTAGGTCATACAAGAGCTTTTGGTGGATAATTACTAGTAGAGATTTCTCCCCGACGCTCAGGTTCACGCGTGCTGTCAAGATCGAAGTCTGTTCGTTCCTGATGCCCACGCTGAAAGATGGCTGTTTCCAGGACCTCTGAGAAGTACTCGACCACTCAAGTGGTGCCTGTAGACTCATTCGGCATCCCCGTTCATCCTAGCTGTTCCAGGGTTGCGCACTGAGTAACTCTAGCAGAACATTGGCTCATTAATCAGGCTACTTCATTGAGCCCAAGCGGACTTTGTGCTGCAGTAGCATCGACCACATTCGAATTGGGATGATAAGAGCAAATAGCCCGCAGACGGTTGTGCTTACTGAGCAGGTTAATAGACTCAATTTGAAGTCCAACAAGGACTTACTAGGAAATGATAACCCTGCCCTCACGTTATCATATGGTGGAGCTGCGCAATGGTACTAGCTTTGGTTACACCACAGAACTTATCCCTCGATTTGAGTAACTTGCCCATGAGTCTTCAGAATGGAAGTTCGTTCTATGAATGGCAACAATCAATGCTATGTCAAACCCCGTTTAGATGAATGCGTGGAGCCCCGCAGTCTGGTTAACTGAGTAATATCTCTTGATGTACTCAAAGACACGTTCGATCAGTACTTTGGAAATACTCTGGCGATGATAATACAAATTGAAATACTTCGTCACTTGTAGCCCACCCGCTTCTGATAGTCTTATCTCCCAGCCACTAATACTGCTCGATATCTGACTTCTCCTTTGTCGAGTTTATCCATAGCTTCTTCAATTCCCTCGACCGTCAATGGGAACTCTTCAGTGATGGGTTTGATGTGGTGGATAGCCGCAAATGTTAGCATCTTAACGTGGACACCACGCGATGCACAAAAGCTTCCCTGAATCGTCAACCCCTTTGACAAAAGAGGTAAATAGGGAATGGTCAAATTCCCCTCAGAAAAAGTGGTAGGATATACAGTGGCATTTGGCGCCAGAACCGGGATGAAGCTATGAATCAGTCATCAGTCGATCAAAAAAATAAACACCTCGAGATAAAACTCACAGATTCCAGTCAGGGACCCGCGAAGACGTAACAAATAGGTGCTTAATCGGTTTCCCGATTTCCAGTTTACTCGCACCTCTCGTGACGTAAAACTCTCTTGCACCTAAACTCTTCGCCTCTTCCTTCTTACCTCCGCTTCCAGAGAAAACTACAACCTCGCACCCCATTTTCGCTGCAAATTGGATGGCAATGTGACCAAGACCACCGACGCCTACAATTCCCACTCGGTCTGCAGGTCGGACATTATACGAGTACATCGAGTTGAACATCGTTGCTCCGGCACACATCAATGGGGCCGCGTCAGAGGAGGTGATAGCATCGGGAATATGGAAGATGAAAGCTGCCTTCCACACCGCATAGGAAGCGAATGCACCTTGGTCGGTGTTTGAATGTGCGTACATGGCCCTCTCGGGGCAGAACATCTCGTTTGCGTTGAGGCATTCATCACAGTGCCCACACGAATTGTGGAGGAATCCCCAGCCAGCACGATCGCCACTGTTAAATCACGACGGTCAGCTACACAACAACACAAACAAGAAACGGGTGTACACTTTGAATGAGGTAACTTGCGACCCGACCTGCTGCACGACGCCAACGCCTTCATGGCCAAGGACCATGTCCAATGTCTTGTGATGCTGGTCCGTACCGCACACGCCAGCATGGGTGATTTTGAGTAGCACCTCGTCTGGTTTGATGCTTTCTTTGTGAGTTTTTGACTCAACTATATTTCCATTGGGGGAACCTTTGAAGACGGTGAAGTCAATTCCAGTCATGTTCGTCGTTGTCCGTTGGGAAATGGATGTCAGGCGCAATTCGAGCAGATAGTTGATTGAAGGCCAGGCCTTTTATATCAAGCGGAGTGATGGGAAGCTTTACCAACATGGGAGCTGAAAGAAGCATTTAGATTTGTTATCCGGATCCTGTGCGGGTGAGGCTTAGATCATATCTTGCGAATGCACGCTGAACGCAGGGATGTACGAGAGATATCAACGTTCATATGCCTTATAGAGCCAACTTGTGGCACCTGATATGATCGCTAGAAGCGCCATGACATATCGACAAGCCTGCGCTTTGTCCTACTATGTATAATCCCTGGCGCCTCTGTGAAACTGGACAAGGGGCAAGGGTATCGCTTTTAACATGACCGGCCACGTGTCATATATTCATAGAAGGAGCGCTTGTTGTTTCTTCCTGATTTAGCGCTCAGAGCTCAGAAGTTCAAGACATGTCCAAAAGCTGAAACTGCTCATCTGTTGGCGCCTGATTTCACGAATTCAGTGTGGCGCGATAAGAACACTGCGGCTCAGGCATTCATATTCATCGGCCGACTGACGCAGTGCTCGAGGAGAGTTATCGCGGCCCGTGTCTGATTGAGATCATTCTCAGCCATGCGTGTCAATTTTCTAATAACACAGAGAAGAGTTCAATTGCTTCATATATTCTTCTGCTAAATTCGTGTGCTGACATAATTACCCAACGCTGTTTGACGGCCTCTGAGCTTGGGGTGTGAATCGCGCGACTTATTTTAACACTCTCGCAAAAGTGAAGGTCTTTCAATATTGTCAAAAAAGATCAATAGGAGCGTCATCATGTGGTATATATAGGAGAATCATTCAAGCCAGGAAACTAATTATACTTCGATTGTTCCAACGCCAACGCCGCAAAAGCCCACTCCCCTCAAGTTCCAGCGGCATTCTGTATCCTGAGCGCTTCCAGACTGGTCGAATGCTCGGCTCATCACCGTGATCTTCGTTTTCGGGAGCCCATTCCTCTGTCCGTGGCTAGCCCACTCAAGAGCATCGACATCGATGTCTACTACGAGTTCGCCTTCCCACAGTGACCAACTCCAGCTGCCCTCTTGGTACGTGATTCGTACTTCGTGCCATGTCTCACCGTCATCCGCGCTGATTTCCACACGCGAGATAGGGCAGTGGGAGTAGGCGTAACCTGTGACTTTAAGAGTCTTCTGGTCAGGACAGGCAAGTGTCAGACACTGGATGTGGGCGACGACCGAGTTGCAATTAAGCCGTTGCATTGAAGGTGTACGACCCCACCAATTCTCCTGGATAGCCTTCTCTGGAGAGGAAACCTATTTGTAGCAAAGATGTTGGACGTAAGCGTACATCACGATTAGATATGGACGACATACACATTCAGGCAACATCTTGTAATCACGCTGCTGATAGAAATTGGGCGATTCGTTCCTTGAAATAGTGATACGATCTACCCATTTAACCCATCGCATGCCAAAATAGCCAGGCACGACGACGCGCAAAGGGAATCCATGATCTGGCGTGAGGGGTGCATCATTCATCTAGGGAAACGTGAATATACGCCCACTTCTTAAACCAATAATCTGACCTCGTATGCAAGCATAGCAGCACCGTCCTTGGCCATGACCTCCTCGAGCGGAATAGACCCTCCATAAGATGTGTCATCCTGGCACGGCGCAACGTTCGAAGCGAAGCAGACATGGAAACCTTTTTGAGCGTCTTCCTGTTCGGGGATTCCTGCGCTGATCAATATGTCACGCAGGAGTACACCGCCCCAGCGCGCATTCGCAATGGTACCCTCGGACCACTTGATGCCTCGCACCTCCTTCCCGGTCTTTTCTTGCATCTTGGCACGGCGGTTGCCAGCGCACTAGATTGGGTGGTGGGTATGTTTATATTCATTCTTGGGATGCTAGAGATGACGTACGATGAGAGCAGCCACGGCTACTGTTCTTGGAAAGGATGCGATCATGTCCTTGACGTTTAGTACCTTCTCTTCCATCCCCTCCATCTCGCCGTCTATCTTGACCGTATAACTGTCGAATTCAGATGCTAGATCCTTTATCACAGCTGTAGATGCCACAAATCAGTATTGTCCGTGATCAAGCCAAGCATTGGAGAATGAAAATCAGACGGGTTGGAATATCCAGGCACGACATCAGGTTTGATCGCAGATCATAGGATTGAGAACCAGAGTCATGTGCATTATGAGAGACAGTAGTATAGTTTGGAAGAAACGTACAATGGTTACGGGCATATGCCAGGTGCAGGGGTGTAATCGTGTGCTTTGTGAGCTCTACGAGGCATGGTGGTTCGGCAGTTGAGAGGTGTCTGGCCGAGCACCCGCAAACTAGTCTTGCCCATGTTGTTATTGTCTAGGATATTGACAATGGAATGCTAGAGACAACAAAGTATGGTGTTAGTGCAATCCAACACATCGAGTTGGCCAGTAGTTACCGAGGTAAGAAGTATACGCTCGCTGAAGGAGAAATCAAACAGTGAGGCTTGGAGACTCGGTGCAGGAAAATGGGCTGATTTTATAGAAATACGCCAACTTAGATCCGCACATGGATGGAGCTCGAGAGCTCAAGCGCTCAAGCTTCTTCAAGCCCTAAGACCTGTGTACGATATCTGTAGATTGATCTATAATAAATTTAACTCGTAATAAAAGCTTCGTTTGCAAGTTCCGAGAGCATCACGTGCAAGCTCGGGGATAACTTTAACACGACAAGATCGAGCGAATCGCTTCAAATTACATGATGATGTTCACTAAATGTCAGTGGACTGCGTCCTGTGTGTACTTCTAGACATAACTAGTCTATTCGTCTGTTTCCCCAGCTACGATAACATCGTCTGTAGGAACAATTAGCATCTTGTCGAGAAGAGACATCGTTGACTTGCCTATTTTCAGGACTGCTCGAACCAACTGCAATCGAGAAAACACATTGAGACATCGTGCATCAAAATGATAAGTAAAAGGATCGTACCTGAGTGGCGAGTAGATATTGTTGTCGCTTTGAGATCAGGGGGTCATAAACGAACTGCTTCTTCATGTCTAGAAATCGGAACTTGTTTCAAGTGTTTCAAGCATGCAACGTGGTATCACGCACCATTCTCTCCCCTTCCAGAACAGTCGATTCCAAGTCTAGAGTTCTTCTCTGTGACCTGTCGACTCTTGACTTCTGTCAATGTCTCGATTGGTGAGAGACCACTGTTCTCAGCAAGTGCAAGGGGGAATTGCGTCGAGAGCAGCTGCAAATGAGCGCATCGCATATTGCTCAATGGATGCAATCTCATCGGCAGCTTTCGAGACGGCGATGGAACAACTGATATCGGCAGCGCCACCCCCGTAGACCACGCGGTTGTCCACGACAAGATTGCGGACTGCGCAGATAGCATCGTGTAGGGCACGTTTTGCCTCATCGACGATCTACGTGCCTTGATGTCAGATGATGTGGAGTGAGGGTGAACAGAAGGCAGACCATTTTATTGCTTCCGCGCACAAAGATTGTGACGGCGCGGGAGTTGGCACACTCTTCAATAACGAGCATCTTGTCGCGGGTCGTGCCGAACGTGACCTCCCGCACGATACCTGCCTTCCCGAGTTTTTGCGCTGTAAGATCCTCGAATCGGGGGACGATTCGACCTTGTGTCGCTATGGCAATCAGCTAAGCACAGAACATCAATGATGCTTTCACGGTAGGGAGAATTTGTGAAATTTACCTCAATTTCTGGTCCACCAACCCATCGAACGGCAGGCAGCTCGTTCTGCATCAATAAGTGATTTGCTTCATCATCAAAACCCCACTGGCAAATGACCAAATTTGCTCCCGTGTCCTTCACCATCTTGATCATGTCCTCGAACTTCTCCTTTTCATAATCTCGGAGGTGCTTAAACTCCTCTACAGATGTGATTTCGAGCTTATGCTTAGTCTTGGGTCGTGGAGGCTCAAAGGGACAGGTGAGAATCGCGAGGCGCGCATCGCGCACGCAAGATGGCATTTGTGAGTGGGACATATCCTTGTCGATGAGAACGCCCTTGATGAGCGTCGTGTCAGCAAGGGAGCCGCCAACTTTGCCGTCAACCTTGATGAGGTCAAAGGGAACATCACGACGTTCAAGGTCCGCAACTTGTAGAACAGCATCGACCGCGATCTGAGCGAACTGCTGCAACTCCTTTGACACACTAAGCCAAAATCAAAGTATATTCAAGGAAAGAAAGAAAGGACTGGCGCACATTTTGCTGCCTAGACTGGTCATCGCGGTCTTGAGAAGATTTTCTTTGTTCTCAGGTGAGAACTCGACACGATCTGAGATGCTGTCGAGTTTCTCGCAGGCAACAGTACAGGCCCGGTCAAAACCATCTGCTATACGGATGGGGTGAATACCACGGTCTAGTAGGTCTTCGCTCTGCTCCAAAAGTGCACCAGCCAGTACTTCAAATGGATTTCAATAAGAGGCAAGAGATGGGCACAAGTTAAGATCTTACCGACAACACCAGTGGTACCGTCTCCGATCTCATCGTCCTGGCTTTTGGACAGTTGCACGAGGAGCTTTGCAATTTGATGCTCAACTTCCATCTGCCCCAAAATGGTTGCACCGTCATTCGTCACAGTGATCTCGCCGTCAGGCGATATAAGGATTTTATCCAACCCTGCGTGATTGATCAATCAAACTCCTGTAATGCAGTGGCTTAATGGAGCTCACCTCGAGGTCCTAGAGAGGTCCGGATTATGTTTGCCACTGTCCGTGCCGCAAGAATGTGCGACTTGAATATATTTCGTGAACTCAGCACTGTTGATCGGCAAGAAAATCGCTTACCTTGATTGCCTCTACACCATGAGTTCTTGTTTTTCTTCCCTGCTCCCTCAGGATGATGAACGGTCGGCCATACTGGAATAATTGAGCACGATGTATAAGATGATTTGGTTATGCGATTTACCTCGTCAGTTGCGTATACAGCGTCTTGTTGAGCCATGATTTTGTTGCTGAACGCGTCGCGTTTTGGAGGCTGAACGTGACACGATAATTGCGTGACACAGCCCTGATAGTGCGTGATGCTGTGACATGGGGTTTAGAGGAAATTACAAGGACGCCCTCCATACTCTTCTTCTGTCATAAACTTCCAGCACAATCCAAACTTATCATGGAGCACGAGATCGATGGCTGGATTGAACAACTCAGTCAATGTAAACAACTAACAGAAGCGGACGTAAAGAAATTGTGCGACAAGGTTCGTTGGCCCCGATAAAGACGCCACCTGGGCTCGATCTGACTGCGGTCTTAACAGACGAGAGAGATCCTTATGGAGGAGTCAATGTACAGCCAGTGCGATGCCCAGTAACTGTGTGCGGTGACATCCACGGTCAATTTGTGCGTTCCTGTTTATTGTTGTAATTTGGACTGCTGATCTTGTCCCGTGCGCGTCTCGTGCTCGTTTGCTCGACGCGCAGCATGATCTTTCTGAGCTATTCCGCATCGGTGGAAACTCACCAGATACCAACTACCTCTTCATGGGAGATTACGTGGATCGAGGGTACTACTCTGTTGAAACAGTGACTCTACTTGTGGCACTCAAGCTGCGGTATCGCGACCGTGTTACGATTCTTCGGGGAAACCACGAGTCTCGACAAATCACGCAGGTGTACGGCTTCTATGACGAGTGCTTGCGGAAATACGGAAACGCTAATGTGTGGCGGTTCTTCACCGATTTGTTTGACTACCTTCCCCTCACTGCCCTCATCGATAACCAAGTGAGTCTCTTGTCCCTAGTACCAACCCACCGCGCAAATCAACCTGCTACTATTTCTCATCGCTAACCTTCTGATTCAAAGATATTCTGCCTGCACGGCGGTCTCTCACCTTCTATCGACACATTAGATCATGTTCGCTCCATCGACCGCGTGCAGGAAGTTCCTCACGAAGGTCCTATGTGCGACCTTCTATGGTCTGACCCCGACGATCGGTGTGGTTGGGGTATTTCACCCCGCGGGGCGGGGTACACTTTCGGGCAGGATATATCTGAGGCTTTCAACCATAATAATGGGTTGACCCTTGTCGCCCGAGCACATCAGCTCGTCATGGAGGGTATGTGTATATTCAACACGACGCTAGCTTGTGTGCTCACGCGTGAATGATGCTCAGGTTATAGTTGGGGTCAAGATCGGAACGTCGTGACGATCTTCAGCGCACCGAATTACTGTTACAGATGCGGTAACCAGGCGGCGATTATGGAGATAGATGAAAAATTATCATACAGCTTGTGGGTGTTTTTCCTACTTGGTTCGTTTACTGTTCGTCCTGAATGGTGTCCGCAGCCTACAATTTGACCCCGCCCCCAGAGCGGGTGAGCCGCTGGTTTCACGGCGTGTCCCGGATTATTTCCTGGTACGTCATTGGCTCCCAGAAATGCGGGATGACGTATGTCTAACCTTCCCCGTTAGTAATGGTAACGTTCGCTGGCTGTCGATATTGTACATAGTGCCTGCGTCGTGTATCCTACCTTGGGGCTGCGTCAGTCTCAACAACGAACATTATATACCACGTTACACGACAGAGTAATCACTACTCATCCTTCAACGTCATTAATTCGACGTTCTTCAAGGTCATTTTCCGTAAGATGCTCATTGCTCGCTATATTGCCCCCCGTATGGACTGTGTATTGTAGGAGGATAAAAGAATAGAGAATTGTGATCGAGGCTTGCTTTTCGAGTGTGTACTCTATTGTGCGGTGTTGTGTCAGCCCTGCAGTGGCCAGGGCGCGACGCGGACGTACGACAACGATGGATAACGTAGTCCCTCTCAAGACAACAATTATTAACTGTGCTGGTATTGCTTAGCTTCAAAAAAATATTGTCGAGCAATCTGCCAATCAGAAATTATGATTTCCCGCCATCTTCATCGGGATACTACCCTGTCACTCTGTTTGAAATTCAGTCATATGTAGTAGCACCAGAACTCGCACTAGTGGCACCAAGTACATATTAAGACTTGAACTTCAGAATCAGATGGAACAAGTTCTAGTCTCGCTCGCGCCGCCAGCCACAGACTCTTTTGAACCCCCTTAGAAATCTTCCTTTTCGCTGCGAGATTAGTCACAAGTGCCTCTCCGCCAACTCCGAGTTGGTCAACTCACCAGTTGGCTTGGACTAGTACACCTGCCGCCCCCTTGCAAATAAACACTGAAACAGTCAATGAAAATTACTCACGACATGCAGCACAGAGATCTAAAAGGGGGTAATTACAACGATTGTTTGTACCTATAGGAGAACAAAAGAATGCTAACGGAGAACTGCGACTGAGTCATGCATTTGATTTTCTTGTGGAACACGGTGCGAGCGTCGGACTCCGCTCTACCCTGAGAACACAAATCCCAAAATCAAGATTCTTAGAAGGACTTCTGTTGATTCTGAATCAAATGAACTTCTTAGAGACTCGAAGTAAGCATGATTGATTGCGTACCGAGAACGTTCGAGATGTATGTGATATTAGATAGCGGAATCCGTTTCACCGTGAAAAACAGGATCTACCTCGCGCTGCTATTGATCTTATTTCTGACGAATTGACAGAGTACTAGAGTATAGCTAGATGGATCTACTAATTAGTATTGGACTGAAATCGATTTCCAGGACTCAGATCTCAAATAAGTCAGGGTCACGTGCGCGTGTTGATGGGAACGCGTCGTCGGAGTAGAACTGTACCTAGTACTACGGTCCACAACCGCCACATCAATCCACGGATCAGATTAATCGATGGTCCACCACATTTGCGCCACATTGGCCGACCAGATATAAGGCAAGTAGAAAGCAGTCGTCTTTCTCATCCTCTTAGTTTTCTCCACCTCATTAGGTCTGCTGACAACACTCAGTCAGCGTAACAATACCACCTAGAGTCATGTCCCCTACCGGCGAGACAGGCACATCGTCTACTCCGCCACGCGCCAATGCACCAGCTCATGATGCCTAGCACAATAGAATCCACCCCAAACAGCCGTGGGGCTTCCGTCATCAGCGAGAACATCGGCCTGCTCAGTGCCAGGTACGCACATTTCTTGTTTCATTGAGTAGTACCTAACATTCCATCAAGGGTTAAGAAAGTCCGCCCATGGATTCAGCGTGACATCGAGCAGGTTAAGGAGTGCAAGGCAGATGCCATGCTGCAAGCCCTGCCTGCAGCGTGCTTCTTCCGCGCCTGAGACTGAACAACCCGAACTCCTGCAAAAGTGCCTCAAGGCGGTTCTGCCGGTTTGCAATGGACAGGCTTCCACTGCGCTCGTAAAGTCTTCGGACATTGAGACAGCTCTCAATGAATAGTGAGTGCTTGTTCTCAGTTCGTTGATCAGGCATTTTCATGCTTATAACGACTACAAGCGTACGTCCAGGAGTAGAAAACAAGTTCTACGGCCCTTTCATAAGAACAACTAACATCGCGCTCGCTTGTCTTGAAGAGATCAAGGTTGACGGGATGCGTGCTGCTGTCCCCGCCGTGGATATGATCTGTCAGCAGAACGACATGCCCATGTACCAAACCCACCAGACCGCGAAATCAACTCGGAAGCCCGACGTTGTCATTCTTCCTTTGAACACTGCGTGCACTCCCTTCCAGGATGAGAAGAGCGGCAAGAAGAGCGGCAAGAAGGGCAAACAGAAGGACAACGAGAAAGACAATGCGATGGACAACGCGGTGAACAATTAACGCGACGGACGACGAGAAGGACAATGAGAAGCGCAAGACGAAGCGCAAGGCTCATATGGACACGAATGCAACGGCAAAGCCGAAGAATCTCCCTTGGAAAGATATTCTAGCTTCCGTCGAGTTTAAGAGAAAGACGCCAGGGAGGACGAAAGGGATTAGCCCACCACCCCCTTCGTATACAGTGGCAGACCATATCCCTACCAAGCCGGACTATCTGCCGGTTGATCATCTTAAGGCTGAAGACCCAGCGCCAGGCCTTTCACAGATCCCAGCAACACAACCTGCGCCCGATACTGCGTGTAAGTGATGGCATTTAGGATTCCGAGATTAAACTAAATCGGCCAACCTGCAGTCCTATCTTCCAACCTTACTGCTGCCCAGCCCTCCCAGGGCGGGTCCAGTTCCAAGCGCAAGGCCACGGACGCTTTGGAATCTGCCGCGAAAAAATCCAAGATGGACCCCGATGACACAGAGGACGACAAGGACGACGATCTAGATGTGACCGTCCAGACGGGTCTGTACGCCGCCGAAATGTTTGCATCCAATCTTGGAGTCAATTATCTGCTAAATCTTATCATCATCGGTGGGTTCGTTCGTCTGTCGAGGTTGGTCGCGCTCTTACAGAAGCTTTTTCAGACGATGTAATGTGGATCTGGTATTACGATCGGCAAGGGATCATTCAATGCTCAGGCATCAACTTCATTCAAGATCTCCCGCGATTCATGGTGCTGTTGTATGCTCTACAACGGTTCAATCTTCATGATTGGGGCCGAAACAAGGACTTCCTCCCAGTGCAGGTTGACGGCAAACAATGCCACAAATTCAAAATCAAGGATAAAGAGCTTGGAGAGGTGGATCTGCTGCTTCACACCAGCCACGACGAAAGAGTGACGCACTACGGACTACAAGGACGGGCCACCAATGTGGTCCCTGTCACTAGCGAAGCGCTCGCGAAGAAATACGGCAACTTCCAGGATGGGATGGTGGCCAAGATCTTTTGGGGAGAGGCGAGTCGCACTAGCGAGCCGGAAATCTTGGACAAGGTTGAGGAGATCGCTAAGGTGCACCCAACCGTCCAAGGGCATATTCCTAAGCTGCTTTGGCACCACACGTTCACGAATCCCACGTCCGCCATCCGAGAAGCGCTTGGGGTTCCAGAACCCACCAAGGGCAGTCGCGTACTCTACATCCTCGTATTCCCCAAGCTCCACCCCATCACAAAACTTGACGGCAGAGTGCTTTTCGACGTCTGGCGTCAGTGCATCTTATGTACGTATTTCATTCAATTTATGAGGCTCTTTCTTAACAGTGTGTAGGCCACCTTACTCTGTGGAAGGAAGGTGTCTATCATCGAGATGTCAGCCCAGGAAACCTGATGTGGTACTGGAAAGACGGCAAGCGGATAGGTGTCCTAAACGACTACGATTTATCCTCGTTGGCGAATGTCCAGGGTCCTCAGGGCAACGAGCGTACAGGCACGGTGCCGTTCATGGCGCGCGAGCTTCTCACCGAAGAAGGCCAACGAGGCAAAGTGAAACACCTATATCGCCATGATCTGGAGTCCTTTATGTGGGTTTTCGCTTGGGTTTGCCTGCGTTACAGGCAGGGAGTCCTTCTACCACGGAGATTGCGCCCCCTCGACGAGTGGGCGACTTTGGGCGCCATTGCATGCGGTGAGAAGAAGCTAGTCTTTCTCAACGATTTGTCGCCTTTCGCACCCTCGGACGTAGACAAACTCACATGGAGTGTCATTGTGAGCTGTCTGCTGGTGCTTAAAAGGGATGCCGACGACCGATACTATCTTCGCTTCCAAGAACCGTCGGACTCAGGGGCAGACCAGCAGCCCAACGCTGAGGAATTAGATCCCGATGCTTTTCTATCTAAATTTACATGTTCCAAGAGTTGGCTTGCACTCAGCAAACCTTCACAGTGATCTTCTTTACTTGTTGCCCTACATGCATTGGTTTTCTGCCTATCGGTCCTTGTAACTTTCAGTTGTATATTCACAATACAAACAGTTGATCGGGCACTTCCCGTAGGGTCGTCCTTGAACGCTTCACTGGCAGGGAGTAAGTACATCAACCCAGCACGATGTATTGTGCCATCCTCAGACACCCATATGCGCGTCAAATTATTTCGGCAGGCTATCTCTGTTGACCCCACCGAGTCCCTGAGGTTTCTGTCATGCCAATATGAAAACCACCCGATGCACCGCCGCCGTTGTAGGGGCCAACTTGTACCAGTCTTCCTGTTTTCCATAGACTGCATGTGAACGTTTCCGGCGTTGGTTTATTTCCTCATCCGCACCATAAATTTGCTCATGTCTAGCGCGAGTCGCGTACCAGGTTCCTTCCCATCCGCGGTGTCGAGAGAAGAGGGCTGCATCCGAGTACATAGAAAAAAATAAAATAAAATCACGTGCACTTTGAAATGTCCAAAAGCAGCCCAAACCTTATCCCCAGTGAAAGCTGGCTGTGATGGGAACGGGCGGTGTATGATGAGATGTGGATTACCATTTTCGTACTATGTCAGAATGTGCTTCCTTCTGATGAGTAATGCAATCTTCGCACAACCTGATCACAACGCATAACGTTTGCATCGCGCACCTTCGTATTCTGCATCGCGCACCTTCGTATTCTGCATCGCGCACCTTCGTATTCTGCATCGCACACCTTCGTATTCAACATATTGTATCGCACCTTCGTATTCTGCATCGCACACCTTCGTAATTCAACATATTGTATCGCATATCACGCAAATTGTATCGCACAAACATTGCATCGCATCTCGTATTGCGTCCAAGTCCAGTGCCACTCATTGCCGTGCAGCTCTACCCACCTTGCCTAGTAACTGCCTTTGGTGTACTGGGTGGCAAACGGCATAATTAGGTGGAGCTGGCATCGGAAGGAAAGTCTCAAAGTCTTGGGCATTGTCTTGGTGTGATAGTCTGGTGTGCTGTCACATTGTTATACAAGTTGCAAGGTATGTTACCATCAATTGAATTTGGGCCAACTAAGTATCATACTCATTTCATTAAGATGTTTCCGATTCCAAGTGCGGAGCAGCTCGATGACACTGGTCAATGTGTGTGTGTCTGCAAGAAATATGGGGTTTCCCATGTTGTTTCAGTAGCAACCTGGTACCGACATCTGCATGACGCTGGTACGCAAGAGGAGAAAGAACGTATTCGATCTGGAAGAGTGTTACGAGGTGGTAGCTTGCCACCTCCGAGTCATATCCCTGGCTCTACTGTTGCTAGTATTGCTTCAGGAAGCGTCGCCCGCAACATTTCAGAACCCCCGAACGTTCACAGTGATATTGTGATGGACGTACTTCCACGCACAACACAGCAAGATGATGATGACGCTGCTTGGAGAATTGGGCGTCGCAAGCGTGCTCGGATCACGAAGCCTGACCCAGTTGACCATGCTGAAGCTTTGGTATGTAGATTTTCACCAAATTGATCAAATGATCATTTCTAAAAACTGCATTAAAGCCTCCAGATGATTTCTCCCCCCATTCTCAAGACAATTTTTCCCCTCCCCCTCCAGACGTTAATATGGATGGACAAGGCCCATCTCCCCCTCCAGATGTTGACGTGGACGGACAAGCCCCATCTCCCCCTCCAAATGTTGACGTGGACGGACAAGCCCCATCTCCCCCTCCGGACATTATTACGGACGGACGAGGCCCATCTCCCCCTCCGGACGTTAATACGGACGGACGAGGCCCATCTCCCCCTCCAGACAGTTGATGCAGATGGACGAGGCCCATCTCCCCCTCCAGATGTTGATGTGGATGGACGTGCCCTATCTCCACCTGCAATAGACATTGAGCGCAGACCTCGACCAAATATTAATATCGATGCGCTTGCGGAGAGTGCAGTGCTCCCTAAAATCAGGGAAACCTTCGACTTCATCCTTGCTCTAAAGCATGCATCACTAGATGACCCTATTACCAAGCTAAGCGACGATGCAATCAAACGACTGCGTAATCCACCCAGGGGTCCTATCAACATCAACAATCCGGGAACACGTCAAAGTATTGCCATGTACCTATCGTTGCAGCTTGCATCTCAAGAAGCTTATAATCGTATACGAAGAGCAACAATACGCAATTACGCTCATGACGATGAAGACAGTATCCTGAGCTTTTATAATGTTGAAAAGCTCGTTGCGCAGTACACTGGTGTCGAGTCAATTGAACATGATATGTGTCCCGATTCGTGTTTGGCATTCACAGGCCCATATGCAGCACTTGAGATCTGTCCTCTGTGCGATAAATCACGCTGGGACCAGGGAAAGCTGCGAGCAACCAATGACCGCAGCAAGGTCGCGGCTCAGAAATTCACAACCATTCCGCTTGGTCCCCAGTTGCAGGCCATGTATCGTGATCCCGACAGCGCGCGCCATATGCAGTACCTTCATGAACACACGCAACAGATCCTTGCACAATTAAGGGCTACGCAATCCATTCCTGTAATTGACGACATTGCTGCAGGTTGGGATTACCTCGCCGCAGTACTTGCCAATGATATCAAGCAGGATGATATTGTCCTCATGGTGTCACTCGAATGGCGCGCAGCTTTACGAAAGCAAGCAGTCCGACTGTTGGATGTATGTATGGATCATTCTCAATCTATCGCCTGACAAGCGCTACCAGAAAGTGCATGTACGGCCAGGTGGTTTTATACCCGGGCCAAATAAGCCCAAAAACTTAGATTCATTCCTCTTTGTCGGGATGCACCACCTTGCCGCCCTTCAGAAGAATGGTCTTACGATCTGGGATGCATCCCGCTGACACTGTTTTCACATCTGACCTCCATCTCCTTTTCACAACTGCCGATGGCCCTGGACTCGTCTATTGGGATGGAATGGTCGGGCATAGTGGTAAAAATGGGTGCCGTCTATATTGTGGGGTGAGAGGGAGACGTAAGACTGGCGGTAGCCACTATTATCCTGCATTGCTCAGGCCAGCGGACCGTTGTGCTCGTGGTAGCGATCATCCTGACCTCAATGTCTTCGATCTTCCTCTCGGGGCATCTGAAGGCTATGCTGAAAATCTCGAAGAACTTGTCAAGGCACCCAACACGCGACAATGGGAGAAAAGGAGGACAGACACGGGAATAACCAAACCTCCGCTTATCCTCGGTCTCAGCCCTTCACAGTCCCTCGGTGTTCCTTACTGTATGACTCCCGATATTATGCATCTAGCTGGCAATCTTAGCGACCTTCTCCTCAGTCTGTGGCGCGCAACCATAGACTGCGCAGCTGCCGATAATCCAGCCACCTGGGATTGGGCTGTTCTGAAAGATGAAGACACTTGGATCGCTCATGGTGAAGCTGTCGAGAAAGCAGGTGTATACCTACCAGGTTCCTTTGATCGCAAACCCCGCAATATTGCTGAAAAACTCAACACGAGTTACAAAACATGGGAATTTCAGCTTTATATGTTCGGCCTCGCACCTGCACTTCTATATGGATTGCTTCCGATGAAATATTGGCAAAATTATTGCAAACTTGTGCGCGGATTCCAGCTACTGTGTCAATATCGCATCACAGTTGAAGACCTTCAACATGCTCAATCGCTGCTATGCTATTGGGAACAAGAATTCGAGCACCTCTACTATCAACGCAAAGAGTATCGGCTCCATTTTGTGCGCCCGTGCGTTCATCAAACAAATCATCTCGCTCAAGAAACTGTACAGAAAGGTCCGCCGATCTGCTACGCTCAGTGGACGATGGAGCGAACCATCGGGAATCTTGGTCAAGAGATTCGACAGCCAGTCGCAACCATATGCTAACCTCTCGCAACAAGGAGTTTCGGCGTTGTAGAATCAACACTCTTCTTTCGATGATGCCTGAATTAGATGAGCCACCCAAGGGCCTTCCAGAAGGTGCCGTTGATGTTGGAGATGGGTATGTGTTGTTGCGAAAACGAGAGAGGTACCCAATCTGCCCCACTGGGCAACATGCACTCGCTATCACAGCCTTTCTTCGCCATGGACAACAACTCCCTCGTATACGCAAGTGGGCACGACTTCGGTTACCAAATGGACAGACGGCACGTTCATCGTGGAGAGAAAAACTCAAACCCCTTGAGAAGACGCGCATGTCACGCAATGTCAAGGTATATTTCGAAACGTCGGCTTGTTGTTGTCGGCTTTACTAACTTCAATTAATACTATAATAGATAAAACTTAACAATAAAATTCAATTCGCTGAGGTTTTGTACTACACACAGCTGCCAGTTAATGTCGCCGGACAGAACGCAGACAACTCGGATGACGACAATGAATGGCACTTCGAGAATGTTGCAGTCGTGCAGATGTACTCCATGCCGCACAAAGAACTCCTCAAACTCTCGTCGCAGACCCTCGTATCCTGCACACTCCTTGATGATATTCTGGCAATTGATGTCAAAAATATTGTTAGCGTTATCGCAATGGTCCCGCACGAACCGACATTGCCTTCTGGAGTTACAGAGAGCCGCTTTTTTATGATGGAGCGGCCTGGTCTAGAAATATCGAACCTGGGAGTACCATATTCTGGTTTTGATATTGGAGGTGGTGATGAGCTAGAGGATGATGATAATGACAACGGTGCTGATCTTGAGTAGTTTCATTGTCGTAACTAGTACTTCATGATAATTCTTGCAACTCGAAGCCTTTTCCTGCGCATGATACAGCTTCAAGATTATTGATTACAGGTATTACAGGTATACGGCGACTGTCTAACAGTATCATATTACAGTACAATGCAATGTATCTGTGATGAGCAACTATGGAAAAAATGTGCAAGTACAACATTGGAAACGAGTGGTAAGGTGGAAAGGAAAGGCGTGCAAGTAAAGCAAAGCGAGCATGTGCAAAGCAGAGGACAGGAAGAATTCACAACAGTGCCTTGGAAAAAATCTGATGTTCATCGTACATTTCATCACGGATCTGCTGATAGAGGGCCCTTTTTTTAGCCACTTCTGCTGCTATTTCCGAGTGGTAAAAAGGTCGAACTGAATAGTGCCATGGCCGAAATGGGTCGAGCGGGTCCTGGTTTGGATTTCCATAAAGCCTAGTAAGTAGACGGCAAGGGTAAACTGGGGAATCCCTTCAACATCATGTCAGTCGAAGCATTACAAATACAAAAGGACGCACATGGAAGTGGGTTCTTTGCCTTCCTCGACCTCTACTTTTATTTGCTCTATCTCATCTACCTTGATCTTCATATCATCTCCCACTGCGCTCGCAGTCATGAGTCTCTCAGCTTTGTTAGTATCTTCACTCTTGATCTTGTCACTGGTGGATTGAATCGATCGATTCTTGCTGTCTTAGATGTCAATATGAGTCTACAGTCGTTTGAAATAGAACATACATCATATCCGACAGGCTTGGTAGTGACTTTGTGATGTCCGAGTCCTTGATACGAAAAACAATCCTCTGCAACATATCGGATAAGAAAGGTATCAGCAACAAAAAAGAAACCTCACTTCAAGGTGAGTCGGTATTTCTAGATCAAAGCAGTACATGTCCCATGAAGAGACATCACCACTAATCTCAATGAGGCCGACGCTACCAAGCACACTGATTGTTGCATTCGACATGGAAGGAAGTAAGTGAAATGAAGGTACACACTGCGCCAACTTGATAGGACTTAGTAGATAATTTTGAGGCTTGGCGGACAATTCCGACGGAGTTTCAAGGTAATATTACTGGTCTCATGGTATGCATGGCGTCTTTCTCTCGAATCTCTCCACCGTATCGACTGTCTAATATGTTTGAGAGCAGCTCATTTTCTCATGGCGGGCACAGGCAATTCAACTTTCCTCCATCAGGTCAGAATTTATTACAAAATCCTCGGTGGGGAGGGGATTTCACTCCATCCCCCCTATCTGGCGCTACACCATTACCAGAGGACCCTTTCGAATCAGGCACTTCGCATGCACAACGCTTCCACCAAGTAAGTGCCCATTATATGTTTGTCGCACCAGAAATATATTTTTAGGGTGCATATATCCATGATCACCAGCAAATATCGGTCCTACAAGACCGTTGTAAGACTTTAGAGCTGGAGGTGGTCAAATTGACTACCGAGCGTGACTCCATCAAGTAAGTTTATTTTTGTAAGGGAGATTCAGCTAACTTCATCACATGGCAGGGAGATGTTTGAACGGCTTGCCAGTAGTACTGGAAGGCTTCACCAGGCTGACCCTCTGCAGCTCAATGCGCCACTCATTTCCAACTCTAATCGACCATCACGCACTACACATCCGAATGTCCGTTTCTGGGAACAGGCCGATTTTCAGAAGTGGTGTGACACTCCTGCGGGTCAAGGTCACCACTCTTCACACACAAACCTGGTCTATCTTGAAGACGAAAATGGCCGCACGGTCTCGTCACGAACAATCAAAGCCATACGAAGGGTGCTCCGTGGTGGCTGGAGCGAGCTTGTTACTCGCAAGATCGCCCCGCATTCTTGGGGTAAACTATCAGCATCTGGAAGACAATTGATCCATAACTTCATGGAGAACGAGTTTCCCCTTTTCAAACTTGCTAACAACGGATGGAAACTAGATCACCTTGCTACTACGACATACCCTGCCTGGCGCCGAAACAATCTTGACACCAATTGTGACTGGAAGTCAGGCAGGTAACATCAAAAAGGAGGACGATAACGATGACATCGATAACGAATGTGCTGAGAGTGATGGAGAAGGCAGTAAGGGGACAAAACGAAAGCAGACAATCAATTCAGTTAAATGCGAAGGGATGAAAAAGAAAAGAAAAAGTTCGTCATTATCTTGATTTAAATACCACATTAACGCAATTATATCTTAGTTACTCCTACTTCAAAAACACATCATGTCATGTCCCTATCGTCCCCATCTCCACCACCTGCTCTCAGATCTCTGACGCCTGCTCTCAAATCTCCGTTGCTTGCTCTCAGATCTCCGTCGCCTGCTCTCGAATATGTGTCGCTTGCTCTCAAATCTCCAATGCCTGCTCTCCGATCTCTGTCGCCTGCTCTCCGATCTCCGTCGCCTGCTCTCCGATCTCCATCGCCTGCTCTCGAATATGTGTCGCTTGCTCTCGAATCTCTGCCGCCTGCTCTCAAATCTCTGACTCCTGCTCTCGAATCTCCAATGTCTGCTCTCAAATCTCCGGCGCCTGCTCTCGAATCTCCGATGTCTGCTCTCGAATCTCCAACGCCTGCTCTTGGATCTCCATTGCCTCTCATTCAGTCAATCGCAACTGTGGATGCTATTACTTCACTCGATGCTGTGTCTAATGCAGACAAGAATATCCCTACCGAAAGCCAAACGATTCCTGCACCAAAACCTGTTAAAATTACGATTATGAATCCACTGTGAGTTCAAATGTCTGGCTATATTCGCTACTAACACAAGTCAGCAGTTCTACACTCGCTCTATGTGCCGCAAACATGCAGTTCCCACCACCTCCATCTCCACCAGTAGTAGTCAATCCTGTGCTCGGGTGCGCAGTCCAAAAGGCGACCACAAGCACTGCTGAGCCATTGTCGAAGCCAAAGAAAGCCAAGGGGAAGATGCGTCCAAGTCAAACAAAGAATGGACGGTAAGCATATCACCGTTTCATAGAGCTCGACACTTACTACTATACACTACAGTAACTTATGTGCCCATCGCTGGCTCAAACAGATCAAAACGAATGGGACGACTGACGAGTTTGGTGTATATTATATGGGCCTTGCTGAGAATCAGCGCACGGTATGTTATTCTTTGGCCCTCTTGCTCCTATATTCATCTTCACATTATATTAGGCTTACGATAAAGAGGCTGCTGAACTTGTAAGTCGCTATCTGATAGTATTTACTATACTGACGAGTCGGATGAAATTTTCATAGGTTGCCACCGACAAATGGGACAAGACTGTCGGGCAAGGCAAGATGTACTAGGCTCTGTTTTCGACCCGTTTTCAACACGTATTCTGCTCATTCGCTTTTCGATCCGTCCGCTGCATTATCGGCTCGTCTTCATCATGCTTGCAACATTTTTTCGTCAGTTTTCGAGCTGTAGCATCCCCCACTACGTCTATTACTGTGTACCTATGATATCCCAGGCAATTGTAGATGTGCGATATAATAATATCCTACACTATTAGAGCATATTCTGCGAGGGCAGCCAGAGTGCACGTGTATATGCGCTGATATGAACCTGGTGTGCTCGAATCATATGGGAGCATCAGAGACTTTGCCCCGTAATATTGCAAATATGATATGATTCTCATCTTACTTGATAAATATCACCTTGAGTGTTTTTTTCAACGACCGCTAGCCAAATCACATCTCATCATACACCGCCCGCTCCCATCACAGCCAGCTTTCACTGGGCCTTATCCCTCGTTCTCTCTCCCACCTGTGACTCCCACATAACGACAGTAATTATAGGCGATAACACATGGGTATCGCACCTATAAGACAAGGGGGTTACAGCGTCCCAGAGCCTCCTTCAATATTGTTTGAATAAAGAGTGACTTGTACTGTACAGCCAGGGTGTAGGTAGTATATACTAAGTACCGCCGGCATTTCGGTAATGACGTGACGTGGTCCCAGCGCCGTGCTAATAATATCTGACCCTTCGTGCTCGCTGTGTCGCACGATGAGCTCGCGTATCTCATGATGGTGTGGATGGATTGACAGCGCGTTTTCGACGAACAGTGCAAAACTAATGATTGTGATATGTAAATTAGTCATAAAGCTATCTACTCCTCATAAACCTCATGGTCAAGAAGGTCCAGTCGCGAGAAATCATCGGCGACGCGGAGGACGTCTTGCAGGCTCTTCGATGCTTCCTCTTCCACCTCCTCTGCCTGCTCCTCATCATCAAGGTCATCCGGGGTATCTGGGTCTACTGTAGATGGTCTATTAAAAGGTATGTGTTCGGCAAGCAGTCGTGATGGGACCTGTGCGTTCGGTGTGCTGCAGCTTTCCCCGAGACTTGTATTAGTACTTACACCTAGGACTATTGTCCTGCTGAAACCAGGAAGCTTCGATATCTCATGGAGCCACCTCAGGTGGCGCGAATTGAATCGTCCTCGAGCGTTTCGATGTATGGCAATTTGATGGGCAATGGCTGGACTGGTCACCTTCAACTGATCCTTGCATGTCCACAAATACTTGTCTTCATCTCGGATGTAAGTTACTAGACGCCGTACCTCCACATTCAAGCGCTGAATTTCCTCCCGCGCCCGACACATCTTGAAGTACAAGTCCATCGCACTGCGAGCAGCAGCCGATGACCAAGGCTGTTGAGAGACGTCCGCACGTGTGTCACGTAGGAGGTCAAAGTCGGCGAGAAACACATACTCCACGACCTCTTCCCACTTCAGCGTTTGGCGGGGAGGGTGCATTGCTTCTGCGATGGTATTGTATGTGTTGAGGGCAGTTTTGATGGCGACAGAGCGTGTCTGTAATGCTTTGGCGATGTGTTTACGTAGTTTGTAGCCTATGGTAACATTAGAATCAGCAGTTGCAAGCAAGACAACACCTATACAACCTACCTGTACCTGCCCGGTTCATCTTTGATAGTTCAAATATACGTGCTATGACCAAACCTTCGAGTCGATCCAGTGCACGCTGGTACTTCCTCTGAGCAACGAGCCTCCCCACCCTCTGCCAATCTGCATCTGCAGGAGTCCAGCGCGTCACGATCTTGAGCTTACACTCGAGCGCTTGAATGAGCTTCAAATTCCTCTCGTGGTCCTCGACAGCATGACGCTGTGCGGTTTCGGCCTTGCAAGTATGTTGCATCTGGACGTCATACGATGTAACATCCTCGTGAGAATACACCTGGAAGGCTGCCATTGCAGCTTTGAGAGCCTCCCTGAGTGAATGAAGTGTTAGTGAACAGAATCCCGATATACCTTGGGAGCCACACTCACTCGCTTGCAGTTAAATTTACCAGCCTTTGCCAGTACTCCATCTGGAGGGTTTCATTTTCAGGCTCTCACATTAGACCTTGAAGGTAGACCTTTTCCTCTTCTATCCAGCGCTCGAAAATACTCTCGTCCGTGAGTCCTAGGTCTTGCATGAGCCTCGGTAGAGTTGCATTGCCATCATTCAAGATGTCCAGTGCTTGCTTGTAGTTCCCATGCAAAAAATTCGCTAACACCATGATTATGTCAGCTAGCGTTGGATCAAGGTATTAGCCATGCTTACAAAGATGAGCGTAGACCTCGAAGTCGTCAGTGTGCTTGAAATAAGAGTCGATGGCTTGTTGCCGATGGAACACGCTTGCATAGCGCAGCGCAGATGCCAGAGAATTTGATTTTGAGAATGTCCTTTCGCAGGTTTCGAGATCCTCGAGGCCTAGACCCTTGATGTACGTTGTAAGCGAAAACAACTGGCACAAGCGCCTGTGGGCATGTCCGTGGAAGGCGCCAACCAGGCAGGTGTGTTGAAGTGAGCGTGCGAGTGGTCCAAGGGAGCTCTGGTCGAGTGTCGTTTTGAACTGACAACCAATATCATACCCACCGCCCAGATTTTTCCCAAATACGTCCATCAACTTCGACACGACAGCCAATGGGTACTTCGCGCTATTTAGACCCTTGTCAGTGCAATGATTGAGAACAAAAGATAGTACTTACAGCTCACCGCTTTGTACCATGTCTGCAATAAGTAGAGAAAACCCGTGGCGGCAGACAGCCACGAATGCACCTGTTTCATCATATATCCCCCAAGCCTTCTTCGTCTTGGCGTCGTCCATGTTTTTCCATCGTCCGGCGCAAGCATTTTTGGCGGCTGTATCCTCCTCATCACCCGCAATAGCAGTTTGTGCCGAGTCCCTGAGAATACTGGTCTACAAATGCGCGAGGTGAGTAACGATCACTTGTGAATTGTTGGCCCGTAGGAACTTCAGATGAGGGAGCGACACAGTCATCAGCATCATGATCCAGAGATCTCCGAAGGACTCGCTTTAAGGAGTCGTTACCGTCCATAGCATACAGCAGCCTGATGTTAGTTCCTCTTATCCTTGAGTTCATACGTACATGCAGGACACGCATGCTTAAGGCGCCAGTCGGGTGAGTTGCATTGAAGCGATTCAGCTACGAGGGCTGCCACGGAGCGTTGAATTTGAAGGAATAAGTCGAATGCAATGGAAATTGACGGGATAGATGTCTATGAAATTCCACCTGCACATGATCAGCACAATAACTAGAGAATTTGAAACAGTTACCCCTTGCAAGTCGCACACAGTTTTCACAAAAGCCTGGGATAGACAAGTGAGGACTCCTGAGATGCGCTACACGATATAAGTCAAGTGCTTCTGTGGTTATGCCTACAGTTGGTGATATAGGCGAGCATGGCATTACACCTTGACGCACCAGTGCAGAGCTGATGGTGGCGTCTTGTTGGTAAGATTTGAAGGGTCGCTTTCTCAGCGTCTACAATGAGCATTGCCGTTATTGATATCAAAAGTAAGCACAACAACAACAGATCACTCACAGAAGACGTCAATCACGCTGATTGACCATTCACCACAGTCCCGCGCCGAGTTCCTTTCCAATCTCTCAGAAAAACTCTTGAACTCCTCCTTGGATTTTGCAAGACTCCAGGCAAGGTAAGTGTCGGTCATCACAGGCATCTGCTCTGTAAATGCCTGGTTCCTGCGGAGGATGCGATCACGACGAGTGCGGTTATCCACGCTGAAGGATCTTCAACTCAGCTGAGGGTGAAGCTGATATAATTGTTGAAGGGAGGAAACATATGAGTGCGCATATGTTCGTCCCTTAGGGGAAGCGGAGAAAGCAAATATCCACTGGTCAACTCTAGGGGGAATGCGCAAAGCGCGTGATAAGGCGAAAGCGCGGGAACAAAGGCGCTATAGGCGCGCGAAGCGCGGGAAAGTCGCGCGTCGAAAAGCGGAACTGGGTGTGAATGGAAAGCGGTATGCGAGCGATTAGTGAGATGTTAAGACGTGTACTGAGATGCTGATAGACAACTGATGCGGATATGGCCACTAGAGCTAACTGCTACTGGGGCTTTGCGATGATTTATTCAAAAATAATAAAAACTCGGAGATGGTGACTGTCTATGATGATGGTGGTCCGTGGTAATGTGTGTTGTGTAAAGTAAAAAATGTGTAATGAAAAATGTGTACCAAGTGAAAATAAACATGGTACGATGTTGAAATAAATGATAAATGGAGAAATGCATACCTGGGAACTTGGTTGGACATGGGAAAACACAGTGGGAAGTCAGGCGCCCTATAGCGCTTAGGCGCGGGAAAATTCGCCTAAAGCGCGCGCAAGTTGCGCAAGTGTCGCCTATGTCGCGGAAGTGTTGCCTAAGTCGCGCGTGTCGTGCAAACGTCGCGTTTATCGCGCAAGTGTCGTGTTACATGCATGATACTGTAGACTTGACCTATGTTGCAATATGTGCCATTGTGAGGCTACCCAGGATCGAGTCTCTACAACGCGTCGAACACGATTGTTTCTGCTCATAAAGGTATGTCGCACAGTATCAGCGGTCAACACACACTAACACTCAATTTTCCAGAAGTCTCCTAACACCTCTCTTGCAAGGTCAGTGAACTCGCCGCCAGCATGACTGATAGCGAGCGGTTCGGTCCCATTCCAGATATGCCAAAGCTCATATCATCACAGTCATCCTGCCAGACCTCTATGGTGGTGTTATTCTCTCTCAGTGCTTCGAGAGCACAACGCTCGTCCAAGCCCATGGCTATACAACAGGTTTATATATATATATATAATGTATTGGATTAATAAAAAAATACCTTGTAGACGTGCTTGCCGCTGCTCGTTAGAAGTTGCTGCTTGCTGAACCAACCGTGTGTGTTTGAGCACTTTGGATACGCCATTGACTGGCAACCCATTCTTGTTCCTAGATGCCCCAATGTGCCGAATTGATCGCAGAGAGAGATTAGTGCGGACTCGCTGGCGTACACTATGCGCCATTCAGATGTATCTTACATTTGTACTAGTACCATAGGTCAAGTCTTATTGATTTTCCACGTGACTGATACTCTGTAGCACTCCGACCAAGTCCTTGGTGAGATCGCTACTACGATGTCGACACCATCTAGCCGGGGTGATCATATCTAGGACTTGCACAATTTGTTGCAAGGGATGTCACTATCAGGTGGGTGTTTTACTCGTTCAAAACCTAACATGTTCACACTCTTAATAGATTTATCATTCAACACCGTCACTTGGAGCCGTAAGACAACTGAAGAGTCCATCACACTGTCCAAATCATTGCTCCCGCAATCTACGCCTGCCAAAAAACCATTGCCCACTCTCCCTTCCACCTCAGCTCGCTTGCATCACCCAAGTCACCCACCTTCTGCTGCTACATCATCCCACCCCCAGTCGCAAACTGTCACCCAGACACCGTGCCAAGTCACGGTTCCAATACATAGTGAGATCCATCCCCCACGAGCCAGTGAGACACCTGAGGGGTTCTGGGTTATAATAGTCGGGCAGGAAGTTGGTGTATTTTACTGCTGGTAAGTGTCTGGGTAGTTGTGGGCTTGTGTTGGCTAAATTTTGAAGCTATCATTAGGTCCAACGTTGCTAAATGAACGAATTTCATTAGTGACAACGCCCAGAAAAGATACCCGTCGTTTCAGGAAGCATTATCAGCATATACGGTCAAATATGACGAAGGTAGGGTTCGAGCAGTTCCACTGCCAGGTGGCGCCTTCTGGCCATCCCCTCCAGAGTCCTCGCCCAACCCTCCTTCACCCACACTCTCTGTAGACTCATCTGTGAGCTCAGACTCGTATGAGCTATGGTCGCAGGTTGAGGACTTGATGGAGACGATGAGCCAACTGTAATAATTGCTACATAGTTTTGATTGTGTGCCGTACATACAAAGAAATGTATCTTGCCTTACTCCTTGTCACTGCGATTGCGACTGTGACTGCGACTGCGACTGCGACTGCGACTGCGACTGCGACTGCGACTGCGACTGCTACTGCGACTGCTACTGCGACTGCTGATGTGGGCGTAGGATTGAGTGCAGGCAGGGGCAAAGTTGTAGAAATCATTGATTCCATTTCGATTGACTTCTGGGGGTGGTATACTAGCTAGTCTGATTCCATTTCGATTGAGTGGACTTTCGAGAGGGGTATACTTGAACATATATTAACTCTGTGTCTACAGGTAGTGTGCAGTGAATAGTTGTGTGATGTACAACAGATTTACTGGCTGATGTAAGGTAGTGTGGTAGCCTGTGCACGTACTAAATGTGTCACATTTGACGAGCATCCCAAACAGCCGTCCGTTATCGTAAAATCTCTAAGTCACTTGCAACACTTTCTTTCAGCTTCGGTTCAAGAATGTATATCCGGTTCTGATCATTGAAGCGCTCTCCTTCTTCAAAAATTTCAAACACATTGTTTTTCACGATCCCAGACATCCGCACAATCTGTTTGCTATGCGTTCGCTATCTGTTCGCTATCTGTTCGCTATATTTACTAAATGTTCGCTATGTGTTCGCTATTTAACATGTTTCACCGTGTTGACCTAAAGGCTCCTAAGAACCATGACATTGCTAATCTAGTTACAACCTTCTAGTTACAACCTTGTATTTAGTTTCACCTCAAAGAATTTTACCTGTGAGATGACACAAAGGAGCAAATCGTTATAGTAAGATAGTGTCGCCCTTAAGCCGCTCCCTGCAACACAGACAAAGCGTGTGCACGACCTCATGAATACCCTCCAGGAGGACCCTCCCTTCTCCAACGTGTTGTGCGCATTCATCGAGGAATACAGTTGTGGCGCGCTCCCCCTTTATGCGAGCACGCTCAAGTAAACCGTTGAATTCCTCATTCCACATGCTCTCTGATTCCCACTCCTTCTGCCATTGCCCGATGTCACAACCCTTTTAACGAATTAACGCAGGGGCAGAGACTAGGACTCAAACAAAGGTTATCAAACAAAGAAAAGATAATGAGCAGGGACGTCTTAGGATTGCTAGCAGTAAGCTAATACAAAAGAGGTTTGAACTAAAGAACTACTGACTACAACGGGCTACCTATATACATACATTGAAACGGAGACTGAATCTGAATCTGAACTAACTAGCCAATCATTAAATAGGAAAGGAAATTGTACGATGATCTAAATATAACTACACTATGATGTCATGAAACGTGTAACAGCTGTGCAAGGGTTCTCGGGGTTTCTAGAGTCACGTGACTTGATCGCTTGGGTAAGGAAGTCGAAATCTGGGATGTTGGAGATAAAGGTAGTAGGCGCTAACGGAATAGAGAAGTTTGGATATGTAAAGGATGGGTTTGGGTTAGGGTTTATGAAGGTCATAGGTACAGACGCTGACTGAGCGCTAATGACGGGCGCTTGTGATGGGCGCTTAACGGGTGTTTTACGAGTGTCTTTAGAGGTTTCACGAGTGTTCAAGAAAGAATAGTGGTTCGTATTTGGAATTCGTGACACCCGATGAGGTTCTCGAGTGTTTGCAGTGTGGGAGTGCCACAAGAACATGGTAGGTCGTTGTCCATGTCCATGGTGAGCACAGAATCATCAGCCTCATAAGAGAAATCGTCGTCGTCCATGGTGAGTACAGAATCATCAGCCTCATTAGGGAAATCATCGAGTGGGGTGACCACAGAATCATTGGCCTCGGAAGAAAAATCTTCGAGTGGGGGGGGAACTGATGGCAGCAACAGGCTGTTGTTCAGCGTCGTAAGGGAAATTGCAAGACTGCGTTGTTTTCCTGTCAATTATGTTAGTGAGTTGGAGCGAGTGGGCGTAGGACTCACTTTTTCATGTTGTGGTAAATTTCCTGTAAGCAGAAAGCCTGATCTTCATAGTCCGACTGGGAAATTGTACGGGAAATGTTGAGTGGGGGGAGCCAGTAGTAGGAATGGGTGAATGTTGCTCTGCGGGAGATAACCGATCTTCATAGTCCAACTGGGGATCATGGGAAATGTTTGTCGCAATCGAGTGAGGGGGAACCAGTGTCAGGAATGGGTGAATTTTGCTCTGCAGGAGGTTGCGTCTGCGTTTTTCTTTGCCCTGTTGCTGAAAATTCCTCTAAGTAGTCGTAGATTTAATTGAAGAGCATAGACTTACCGAGCCACTCGAAGACGTGCTTTCGCGTTTTGGCTGTCTCGGATTCTGCAAGGCAAGGTAAGCAACATTCTCTGTGGCTGAAAACCTTCAACTTACCCTGGTTTAGCGAGCCAGCACTCTGTGGCCAAGCACTGCCTCAAAGCAGGACTGCAGGACTTGTCCCGACGACCCTTTGATTTGAATTCCAATGTCAGATGAATCAACACAGGTGCGAGTATTTGAGCTTACCATGCTGCAAAATTGAAAGAAAGAGAGACAATCTCTGGTGAGATACCGCTGATCGACAATATATTTCTTGATAACATCATTGATCTGCGAGCAAAATTGAAGAGGGAAATGAGATGGTCGTTGTCTTGTGACGATCAGAAAAATATACGTTGTGACAGTATCTGTCATTGAAAGATATGAGGTTGCGGTGCTTGCGCGGATGTAGACTCGACTTGATTACTACATTTGGAAATGTTGTGGGTCCAAGGTTTGCGTTCAAGTTGTTTCACTCACTATCACCGTGCGTGTCTATGGGTGTCATGCAGCCACATCGTTACCAGGATACCTACTCACCTACTCTACTGCAGACATAAGATTCAAGACTGTTTGTCTTACCACAGTGAGTCCCACTCATCGCATTCTGTGCAACTCCGAGTTGGAGGGACTCATCATGATAGTATGTCATTGTTTGATGCTCTCGTTGGCGACGTGATTCGCCACATGAGATCTATAGTATGCCGGGTGCTTGGAAGTTTGACTCGAAGGAACAGGACAAGGTCATATTCACTGTACTTTGTGATTTTGTGAGTGACTTATTAATGCACTCCGTTCTCAATGCTTACCCGACCTACAGCAAATACCAGGTGTAACTCAGACTGGATTGAAAGGAACAGGACGAGGTCATGCACACCGTGTTTCGTCATATTGTGAGTGGCTTTGAATGCATTGTTGACGAGTCTCAGTGCTGATATAACTTGAATTTACTTAAACCTCTAGTTGCATTTACAGCAGCTCAAACAGCAGCAGACAGGGACCTGAGACGTGCAGCAAAGGTAGGTATATATTATCATCATATCCTGCACTGCCTCACGTGGCGTTAGCAGTTCCAGATCAATATCGACCTCAAGATCTTAACCCGATATCTGTTTATTTTAAAAATAAGTGAGGTGCTCTCAATGACACTGTAGCGACGCACACGACACGTCGTGCTTTTTTTTTTGCATCATCTGTACCATTTTTTTGTATCATTCGTACCGACCAACACATACTACGACCCCTCGTTGCAGCACCTGCAATGAGCTTTATCTATTCAGCTGATGACTTCGACATTAATGGTAATTTTGTCTCCACTGGACGCTTTCAGGATCTCCCGAACGAAGGCAACGGTCTTACTGGACATGTTCCCTCGTTCAACGAGATTGATTGAAATGACCCAGCACTCTACACCATGCCCCTGACAAGTGATGAGATAGCAGCTATCATGTCTAATACCAATAATTCGCTCCCTAATCTCCCGCCTGGTCTCCCGCCCCCCACGTCTGATCCCCTATTGCGTCAGCTTTCCGAATCACGCTCCCCGCTCCCTGATTTCCTGCCCCCCACGTCTGATCCCCCATTGTGTCAGCCTTCTGAAGCACGCTCCCCGAGTCCTGAGAGGTCAGAGCCACTGCGCGAGGCCAATTCATCCAGCTGGGCAGCACAGAACCCAACACGAAGCATTATCCGCCCTCGGATGCCACCACCTCGACTAACAGATGCACAAAAGGCATCTCGAAAGATCAAGAGGGACCAGAGGACTGAGAGAACGAAGCACTTACATAACGCAGTCGCTGAATACCTGGACGAACAGAAAACAAAGATTGAAGCACTCTCTCGGGCTCACCACATTACACCCAAGCAAATCAACGACATCATCGGCAGTCAGACACATTATCGCACCACACGTAAGAGTCAATTGATCCATGCACTTATTCATGCCAAGGCAAAAGAGGTCAATGCAGGTAATTCAATTTTTTTTGCTCAATAGTACCATGAAGCTTATCTTGCGTCAACTAGACCTACCCACAGGCTCTCGATACTCGATGGCCGAACTGCGCGAGATGGTTGTGACTGACCCCAACACAGAAAACCTGACACGGGAACAAAAGGAGGCTTACATTGCAGCTCTTGAGGAGCATCGCGAAAGAAAAGTTGCCGGTGTTCGGGCTCATAATCTGGCAGCTGCGCGAGATGTTGTAGCCACGACGGATAGGATCGTCAAAGAGGTAAGTTCAAGTCTTGATGGGAATCAACTGAACTCATCTTTTTCTTTGAAGCTAGATGATCTACGAGTTCGGGCAGGTGTCTATGGAACGCTCTTTGTCGTCCGCGGTCACATCAACGACACCCATTCAAAGCGTGATGCACGGCACGGATAATTCTGAAGATTTTTGGAGGATGTGTACGAGCATCCCATGGCTGACTTTCTTAGGCAATACAAACAATGGGCGTGCACCCAGAATCAAAGTAAGCCATTCATTTCATTATATATAGCTCAACTTATGCAATGTTCTGTAGATCTCAATGAACGTGACTCTTTGGGAGCTGTAAGAAAGCAAGTATGCAAGATGATCCTCCAGGGCCTAGGTGAGTGATGGCGTTGTTCTACATATGCCAACCCCGTCTAACATCATTTGCAGTTGCCATGACAGGCAAAAAAGATATCGCGATGAATTACAGTAACTACGAAACATCCGTCGTTGAAACATACGGAGTGCGGCTTGTGGGCTGGCCCCATGGTGTCAAGTTCGTTAACCCTTCGAATATTGGGACCGTCGGTGATATTCGCAAGCTCCGGGATGCTCTCAAGACACGTACATGCTACTGGGCTGCTTTATCACCAGCAGAGGTCAAGACTCACGCGTCCGAGCTTGATACACGCCGTTCAGCCGGGGAAGCCGTTCGGAAGCCCCGAAAAAAACGTTCAGATGCTGGAGTCCCTCGGAAGCGTAAAGGTGGGGCCTAGCGCAGGACGGGCAAACAAAGAGAATCATAGGCCATCGAAGAGAGGGAAGAAGAACCCTGCCCAGCCGCAGGAATGTCCCAAAAGCGCTGAATTTGTGGAGTCTTCTGACGAAGAAGGGGAGGCTGATGAGGAGTAGTGTAGCTTAGTTTACACGTTCATATGACTGATTTATAGTGCTGCCGTGGTCCGGTTCGGTCCGGTTCAGAGGGTCCTCAATGAGAACCGAGAACCGAACCATGGTCTGGTTCTACAAAATTGTTGAACCCAGAACTGGACCATCGAGAACTGTTCTCAACGGTCCAGTTCGGTTTTTTTCTGGTCCGAACGCGAACTGAACCGTAAAATTTTTCAAACATAAAATTTTGACACAGTACTTCTATATAACTGAGTAGCTAGTCCAACTACTTAGCTGCATGCCCCTCTGCCTCTACCATTGAAGTGGATTGCAGTGCAGAGTCAATGACCAGGGCCAAGAAGTGTGGAGATTTGTGAGATGGGAAGAGGGTCTGCAAGGGCGGTGACAATGGACAAGTGCATGTAAGCCCGCTTGGGGTTGGCACATGTGGAGAGGATGCAATCACATAACTTGTACACCTCCGTTCCTGGTAGCAGCGAGCTCATCAGCTTGAGCATCAGCTGTACCCGATCGCGTGGATCCTTGTCTTCATTGTCGACAATAAATTTCATCATCGTAGATGCTATGATGAAACATCTGCCAGCGTGGCTTGCCAGGTGTGTGAGTTCATCCCTCGTTGGCTGAGGGAAATCAGGATGGCGACTTTCCAGATCTTCGAAGGAATGCCGCAGGAAAGTACAGATGTCATTGTCAACATCTGCGCCATCTAGCGAGATGATAGTAGCAATGCCCTCCCCAGAGGTTTCACTGGTATCTCGCACACCAGTGGGCGCACCTCTTCGTTCTGAAAAGCTTTACAGATATGTGATTCCGAGTGACTCGTGAGCAGGATGTGGGTCACAGGCAGATCAGGCTCACGAAGAGCCCGTGTAAGGGAAAGGATGAGTTCGGTAAGCTCGGGTTCGGATGTGCGTTCATCAAGGGCATCAATAACAAATGACAATGGTGGACATCCACACAATCTGAGTCAAAGTTTCCGGAGGGGTTGGAGAAAGAGAGCCCCCATATGTCTGGTCGCAGAGAGGTGTGTCTGGGTTTAGTAGAGCGGGATGTTGTTACAGTCAAGTACGCCCCTATTCATTTTCTTTTCTTACATCATTGTATTACATCACGATCGCATCTTGCCGTCGCTAGATGATCTATTCTTGATATCTTTGACTCGTCTTATCTTTGACTCGTCTTATCTCCGACTCGTCTTATCTCTGACTTGTCTTTATGATCTCATCGTACCTGCCCTAAAGTCGTTACCGTTTACTATATAAACTCGTCCTGTACTATGTAGTTCTTTACTTTAATCTTACTAGGTTTTACCTGAAACTTCCTTCGCTTAAGACCTCCAATCTTAAGTCGTATTGAACGTGATTCAAGTCGAGGACACTCTCCTAGACTTGTCTTAGAAACCACTGAACTTCGGTATACGCCGAAGCCTTGAACCGACCTTGGCCGATTACTCTTATCGAGTAGCCATACGTCAGAACCATCCTAGTTCGTAACAAAAGATTAAAGTCTTTCTACGAATACATCGCTATCACGCGTTGTAAAACCCAGAAACAGAACAAACCCTGGTCATCACGACAGATAGAACCCCAGGTCCCCAGAAGCTAACAAGCTGACGTCCTTGACACCAATCTTTGGCGCTTTGAACCTAGGTGCTGTACCACCCCTACCACCTTTGAACCCCCCGATGTCTTCTACGAAACCCATTGAAATCAAAATCGGTTTCTCCCCGGTCTTTGACGGGGGATAGAGATAAATCCGAGGGATTCTTGATGTCATGCCAGTCCTATCTCGATATTAACGAGAAAATCTATGTCGACGACAAACAGAAGATCATTTTCGTAACCTCCTTCATGAATGAAGGGAACGCACGCTACTGGAAGGAAGATTTCCTCAGACAAGCGCAAGACCCCTAACAATAAGACCACCGCAGGCCTTGTCAAAGGATACGGTACATGGACTGAATTCCTTGCCGACTTCAAAAGCGCGTTTAGGCCGCTTGTGTCATATACCATATACCGGTTA